>NW_028301577.1:24295000-24460000 GCF_042242905.1 Orbicella faveolata | reverse complement strand
CCTGTCTTTATGTTGTGCCATCATTGAACAAGATACTTCACTCTTGTTGTCTCTCTTCAACCAAGGATGTAAAATGGGTACCTGTTGAGCCATGTCACTAGCTCAGCGGGGGGGGGGGGGGGGGGGGGGGGGAAGGGTTACTCTGTAAATCTTTGGCTATGGGTCTTCTGAAACCCTTACCCTATACTAGACCATGATCTGCTTGATTTTGTAACCCTATACTAGACTGGTCCAGTATAGTCCAATATACACTAACGAAAGCAATATTGTACAAAGTCGTTTCCAAGTTTCAATTTCTATCATAGACGTCCAGGTAAAGAACCCCACTTTAGGCTAAATTACTTATCACTGGCCACTGTCCGATTTCTATGCCCTACCAAGACTAAACTGCCTGATAGCCATATCTTTCACAGCAGCACATACCCATAAAGCTTATATTTGGGAGAACCCCCCTATCCCCCTGTGATCACTAGGTGCCATAAATGTCTGCAAACACATTTTTCTTAAGATTTTCTGAGTGAAGTATTCAATATTGTCCACTCTATGGAGCTTTCAAGGTTAACCCAGTGCATATGTGGTTACATTTCAGCCCTGTATGGAAAAGAAGGACTCCAAGAAATGAACAGTGGCTGGATAGCTGGCATAAGCCAGTACTTTACTGATGGTGGTGGTGACATTTGTACCAGTGAAGTAAAGAAGATAGAGTGCCCTACCCTGGTGGTGCATGGGCAGAAAGACCCCCTGGTTCCACAGTTTCACCCTGAGTATTTACATGCCAACATCCGTGGTTCAAAGCTTCGTATCATGCCAGAAGGAGGACACAATCTACACCTTCGTTATGCAGGCGAATTCAACTTGCTTGTCAGGGCATTTTTGAAAGACGAACTAAACAACAAATCTTCTCTTTAGCCCCCTTCTTAAAGGGGCTTTGTCGCGGTTTCCACAACTTGAAAAGTTTAGCGTAAATTTTTCAAGTTTCTCATTTGGAATCCATGTTAATCTTCTCCATCCTTAACCATCCTTGTTCCTTTATGGTTTATAATATCTCTTTTGGTGTTTTTTATCATGGTAAACTTCTATTTTCAGGTTTCCTTTAATTTAGAGGTAATTTTGTATGCGTTCTTCTAAATCATACTGTATGAAATGAGCCAGCAACTTTTATTGACCTTTAAAGAGGTGAAACATTTTTGACTAGAGATTAACAGGGCCGTCACAAAGAGTTCTGTTCGGTCATCCGGAACATATATTTCTCTTCCGGGTAAGTAACTTTTTATACTTCCTCGCCCCTCAGGGACGTCGTCTGCCAACTTACTGGCAAAAAGAGCAACATGTCTGAAGGGCAAGCTGGAATTCAAGTCTTTTTCGAGCCCTGGAATAAATCTAAAACAAGAGGAACTGAATCTGGAAATCAAACAATAGTCCGGCCAGACGTCCACTATTTGCTGGCCCTGTATAGGAACCCCAAGGCCAGCTGCAAGTACGCTGAGTCTAGTTTGAGACACTTCGAGGTAATAATAAAGTGTATTATCGTTTGTCACACGATGTAGTCACTTTAGATGTAGATCGCGACGTTTCGACTGCTTACTGCTAGTCTTCTTCAGGCGATAAGGTCGACCGATTGCACGGTATCATTTATATCCCGAAGGTCGGCTGTGATTGATGCATTTCGATCCTCCTATTGTTCCATTGTTCCGACGAGTAGCTGTTCCCTCAGTGGTCCGCTGTTGTACCGTTCTCCTGTTGTTGTGTTTTTTGATCGTGGGCATCCATGCTTCAGGAATTTCAATTCCACTATCCCTGTTAATGTTATTAGGGTGAAGTCTCATGTGAATAGCTTCCTTGACCCTACGTGTGTACCAGTGAGGATCACGATCAATAAACTTGACCTCATTCCAGATAGGATAGTGGCCGGTCTCGTGGGTGTGTTCAGAAACGGCGGAGGTCTGGGTACGGGCGAGTCGTATATCCCTGTCGTGTTCTTTGATCCTCTCCTGCATAGATCTCCCTGTTTCTCCGATGTAGACTTTGCCGCACTCACAAGGAATCCTGTAGACAACACCATCTTGTTTAGCCGGGTTGACGGTGTCCTTTGATCGCACTAAGTGTGACCGAAGTGTCGTGTCGGACTTGAAGACGGTGCGAATGCGTTGTTGTTCTAGGCGGCGGCGGAGAGACTCCGAAACTCCTTGGACATAAGGTAAAACGGTGGTGGATTTAAATTCCGCGACGGGCTCTCTTCTTGGGGTCGTTCGTGCCTTTGTGATCTTCTGTACAAACGAGGAGGGATGTCCGTTAGAAAAAAGTACAGATGAGAGATGTTTCTTCTCTCCAGCGATTACTGATGGTTTGGTCACGAGACGTTTAGCCCGGTCGTACAGACACTTCACAATACCGCGCTTTACTGACTGAGGGTGGTGTGAATCATACGCTAGGTACTGATCAGTATGTGTTGGTTTCCTGTAGACACTGGTGGTAAGGCGGCCATCAGGTTCTCTATAGACTGACGTGTCGAGAAAGGCGATCTTGCTGTTATTCTCGATCTCCATGGTGAAACGGATTGATGGTTGTTGACTGTTTAGGTGTTGCAGGAACTCGTCAACTCTGTCCCGATCCAGGATGGTGAAAGTATCATCTACGTAGCGTTTTCAGATCTTAGGCTTCCAAGGTGCGGACTCTACTGCCTGTTCTTCAAATATCTCCATGTAGAGATCAGCAATAACTGCTGATACAGGGCTCCCCATGGCTGCGCCGTCTCGTTGTTCGTAAATAGATCCGTTGTACTGGAAGTACGTAGATCTTAATACGAAATCCAAGAGGTCCGCGATTTGAACTGGTGTAAGTGTCGTGTGGTCAGCCAGGCCTGCGTCGTTCTCCATTTTTTGTAGCGCGGCTTGTACGGCGCCCTCGATCGGTACGTTGGTAAACAGTGACTCTACGTCGAACGACACCATGATCTCGTGGTCCTGATATGTGTCCATTCCGTTTCAGAGTTAGCAGCTTCTCAGATAGCTTCCGGGTCAAGCGGTCTGTCGGATCTTTGTTGAGCAGCTGGTATGGTCCGGAATCAATTAGCGCTGACATTTTAGCGTGGTATGTGTCAGCGTCCAGGATTACGCTGGCGCGACCTTTATCAGCCGGAAGGACCATGATGGAGTTGTCCTCTTTTAGGCTTTTAAGAGCCTCCTGCTGTTCCTTCGTGATGTTGGGTGGGTGGTTGTGCCTGTTGAAGGATGGTGTTGACAGATCTCCTGACTGTGTCTGCTTGCTCTGTATCCGGTGGCCTGACTGCTGACTCAATCTTGGCGATGATCTCGGTGGCTGGGACGCTCGTAGGAGTCACGGCGAAATTTAGACCTTTCTTCAGTAAGGACAATTCAGCTTCGTTCAGGGTCCTGGATGACAGGTTGATAACCCACTTTGTTTTGTCAACAAAAGTCGTAGGAGAAACAGAAGACTGTTTCTCTCGCAAAAGTTTCTCAAACTTGCGCTGTTGACGGTCTTTGGTGGTATTAAAGACTCGCTGGGTAGTGGATTTAACCTTGTCGTGTACCTCTGCAGCGTCATCCGCAGAAAGAGCAGATGTTATGCTCTGTTCTGTTGATTTGGCTTCTTTCTTCATATCTGCCTTGGCTCTCTGCGTCAGTCTGATTCTTTCCCTCAGGAATCTCGTGGATGCTAGTTCAGCGACTCTGCGTGCGCCTCTGGTGGGAACTGGCGGTCGAACTTGCAGATCTCTTGGAACAATGTGGTTCTTAATACACCTTGTGAGAAAGGTGAGATGGTTGGTATAGCGTGCGAGCAAAGTCTACATCGGAGAAACAGGGAGATCTATGCAGGAGAGGATCAAAGAACACGACAGGGATATACGACTCGCCCGTACCCAGACCTCCGCCGTTTCTGAACACACCCACGAGACCGGCCACTATCCTATCTGGAATGAGGTCAAGTTTATTGATCGTGATCCTCACTGGTACACACGTAGTGTCAAGGAAGCTATTCACATGAGACTTCACCCTAATAACATTAACAGGGATAGTGGAATTGAAATTCTTGAAGCATGGATGCCCACGATCAAAAAACACAACAACAGGAGAACGGTACAACAGCGGACCACTGAGGGAACAGCTACTCGTCGGAACAATGGAACAATAGGAGGATCGAAATGCATCAATCACAGCCGACCTTCGGGATATAGATGATACCGTGCAATCAGTCGACCTTATCGCCTGAAGAAGACTAGCAGTAAGCAGTCGAAACGTCGCGATCTACATCTAAAGTGACTACATCGTGTGACAAACGATAATACACTTTATTATTACCTCGAAGTGTCTCAAACTAGACTCAGCGTACTTGCAGCTGGCCTTGGGGTTCCTATACAGGGCCAGCAAATAGTGGACGTCTGGCCGGACTATTGTTTGATTTCCAGATTCAGTTCCTCTTGTTTTAGATTTATTCCAGGGCTCGAAAAAGACTTGAATTCCAGCTTGCCCTTCAGACATGTTGCTCTTTTTGCCAGTAAGTTGGCAGACGACGTCCCTGAGGGGCGAGGAAGTATAAAAAGTTACTTACCCGGAAGAGAAATATATGTTCCGGATGACCGAACAGAACTCTTTGTGACGGCCCTGTTAATCTCTAGTCAAAAATGTTTCACCTCTTTAAAGGTCAATAAAAGTTGCTGGCTCATTTCATACAGTATGATTTAGAAGAACGCATACAAAATTACCTCTAAATTAAAGGAAACCTGAAAATAGAAGTTTACCATGATAAAAAAACACCAAAAGAGATATTATAAACCATAAAGGAACAAGGATGGTTAAGGATGGAGAAGATTAACATGGATTCCAAATGAGAAACTTGAAAAATTTACGCTAAACTTTTCAAGTTGTGGAAACTGTGACAAAGCCCCTTTAAGAAGGGGGCTAAAGAGAAGATTTGTTGTTTAGTTCGTCTTTCAAAAATGCCCTGACAAGCAAGTTGAATTCGCCTGCATAACGAAGGTGTAGATTGTGTCCTCCTTCTGGCATGATACGAAGCTTTGAACCACGGATGTTGGCATGTAAATACTCAGGGTGAAACTGTGGAACCAGGGGGTCGTTCTGCCCATGCACCACCAGGGCAGGGCACTCTATCTTCTTTACTTCACTAGTACAAATGTCACCACCACGCTCAGTAAAGTACTGGCTTATGCCATCTATCCAGCCACTGTTCATTTCTTGGAGTCCTTCTTTTCCATACAGGGCTGAAATGTAACCACATATGCACTGGGTTAACCTTGAAAGCTCCATAGAGTGGACAATGTTGAATACTTCACTCAGAAAATCTTAAGAAAAATGTGTTTGCAGACATTTATGGCACCTAGTGATCACAGGGGGATAGGGGGGTTCTCCCAAATATACGCTATATGGGTATGTGCTGCTGTGAAAGATATGGCTATCAGGCAGTTTAGTCTTGGTAGGGGATAGAAATCGGACAGTGGCCAGTGATAAGTAATTTAGCCTAAAGTGGGGTTCTTTACCTGGACTTCTATGATAGAAATTGAAACTTGGAAACGACTTTGTACAATATTGGTTTCGTTAGTGTATATTGGACTATACTGGACCAGTCTAGTATAGCTTAATAGTATAGACATGGCTCAACAGGCACCCATTTTACATCCTTGGGTGAAGAGAGACAACAATAGTGAAGTATCTTGTTCAATGATGGCACAACATAAAGACAGGGATCCCAGCAATGTTCAAAGTTCTTAAAGAGGCAATGTCGGAAAACACTCTTCTCTTACATTGATTTATTTCATTTAAAGCATAGCCTCTTATGGAAATCTGCAAATTATTAATAAATAAATAAATTTCAAATTACCGAGGCAAATGCTTCTGTTCGCCAGTTACTAGCTATGGCACTTCTCCCTTACCCTAAACAAAGCGTTTTTACTCAAAAACCTCAACCACTTAGGTTCTAGGATTCACACCTGTGCCACACTGGTGGGACACTTGTGTCCAGGATTGCACACTAATGAGACACATGCTCATCACAAGAGTCATTTTCATATTACTTCATATATGACAGAATTATGTGTGTTTTGATGACTTTTTACAAATGAGGACAATTTGTGATGCTAATCATAGAGAGTATGCATATCATTATAATGGCCTCCTGGACATATTTATCTGTGGTGGGAGACATAAGCATTCTCACCATTGTGCTATCTTTGCTCTCTCTCTCTCACCTATGAAGGTTTGCTGCTTCTCTCTACACCAACACCACTAACTTATGATTTATACAAAATCAGCAGCATAACAGACAATGGATGGATGATTTGATGACGACTGACAAATCGTTATGTAAATACAGTGTCTCTTATATATCTCCACGTTTAGTACTGATGTTTTGAGAAGAAATTGAAAACTGGTGTCCTTGAAGGATAAAAGCCAGAATGATCCCTTTTCATTGTTCTTGTAAATTTAAGAAACAATATGCCTTACCTTCTAAGGGCTCCCTCATCTTAGGGCTCCACTTTGATGTGTCTCTCATAGCTTCATACAGCTTGACGTCTTCAGCAGTAACAGTGGCATTAGCACCCCACACCACCATGCGATGAACACACTGAGGATGCGCCGCAGCCAGTATCATTGCAGTTATTCCACCACTACTCCATCCAAGGAGGGAATATTTAGAGTGACCTAGAGATTTGAAAGCATAGACACCAAGTTTTTTGTCTATCAAGCAGTGACACTAGACATTCAAAATTTCTAATCGCATTACACATGAAGACACATAAACCACATGGTATTACTGTATTTGCAGAAGTCCATCTCTTGATTGCTCTGGGTATTATTATTTGACGGTTTAGACTGATTGGGCATGAAATCTTTAAACTTTCTTTGTAGATAAAAGCATTTTATGGAAATTTTGTCATTAGAACCAGTGTGTCTTAAATTTGTCCGTGAAATAAAGTTTGAGTCATGGACGGATTTGTGTTCTTCATTGAGACATTCCATTTTTTAATCTGCACCTCCCCCACGTAGGGTAGATTCCCACAGCCTAAATTTCTGTTGTTGGCACTTCTTGTCAGCTCCTTTGAGACATTTTCCAACATGGCTTGCCCTCCATAGGGGGGTGGGGCGGGGAGGGTTGGTGTGCAGATAAAAAATGGACTGTTCCATTATTTTAATAATGTTTGCGATCAGTATCCGGATCCCCTCCCCTGCCCCGTCCCCAGAATAGTTGTATAAGCTTTTTCATCACCTACAAAATTTCTATAATTAATGTTAACTTATTGAGACGGATGGAAGAAAAAATCGTACCATATTTCCCTTACCAAGAGTTTTCATTAGTGCGGCAGCATCGTTTGCGTCCCGTACAAAAAACTCAGCTGGAAAATCACGTGTAGGGGGAATCGATTTTCCATATCCTCGCGGATCAAATGCTATCACTGTAAATTCATTCTTAAGTCCCTTGAGCTGGGGACCAAAGTCACTTTGCGTTGAGCCGAGCGCTCCAGGTAAACACAGGACAACGTGGTTACTTTGGCCAGCAACTTCATAGTGAATTTCAACACCATTCACGTGGATTTTTGAAGAAATTGTACTCATGTAGCGCGGTGTTCGTTGCAACTTGTACCTCGCTGAAGACTTTAAATTGACTGCTCTTCGAAGGAAACAAGTTCGTGATACTGCCAGCAGAGAACGAGCGAAAACAGAGGCCATATTGTTTGGCAATAGAATGTTTACAGTCGTTATCAATCACACGCGACCTTTATAGCACAAAAAAAAAACGCCTAGACAAAACCTAAGTTTTGGTGGACGTCAATCATCTCCGCCTTCTTGCCGACTGTGTGCAAACTTTACCTGAAAGTGAAACCCTGCAGCGGTCAACTCGTAAAAATTATCATTTTACTTTCGGTATGTAGGGCTAGCTCACTAACTACATCCTTGAAATCTATAAATGAAAACGTTTGTCGGGTTTTACAACGACCATTCGCATGCATGAATGACCCCGAAATTAAGCAAATCTACACGAAAACAAATTATTTCTGCACGTATTTTTCTTGGCGTTACGGACTGAACGATACCCCCTATGCTTGTTAAAAAGGGACAAAACAACAAGATCATTGTTTACATGACAAGACTGTGATATATACATCAAGATTCGTGTATATAGATTCATATTTATACATCAAGATTCATACATATATGAATCTTGTGGTTTTTATGCGAATCTTGATGCATATATATATATGCAAATCTTGACGTATATATGAATCTTGATGTATAAATATGAATCTAGATGTATATACACGAATCTTGATGTATATATCACTGTCTTGTCATGTAAATCATGATCTCGTTGTTTTGTCCCTTTTTAACAAGCATAGGTATCGTTCAGTCCGTAGCCCCAAGAAAAAGTACGTGCAGAAATAATTTGTTTTCGTGTGGATTTGCTTGATTTCGGGGTCATTCATGCATGCGAATGGTCGTTGTAAAACCCGACAAACGTTTTCATTTATAGATTTCAAGGATGTAGTTAGTGAGCTAGCCCTACATATCGAAAGTAAAATAATAATTTTTACGAGTGGACCGCTGCAGGGTTTCACTTTCAGGTAAAGTTTGCACACAGTCGGCAAGAAGGCGGAGATGATTGACGTCCACCAAAACTTAGGTTTTGTCTAGGCTTTTTTTGCGCTATAAAGGTCGCGTGTGATTGATAACGACTGTAAACATTCTATTGCCAAACAATATGGCCTCTGTTTTCGCTCGTTCTCTGCTGGCAGTATCACGAACTTGTTTCCTTCGAAGAGCAGTCAATTTAAAGTCTTTAGCGAGGTACAAGTTGCAACGAACACCGCGCTACATGAGTACAATTTCTTCAAAAATTCAAGTGCATGGTGTTGAAATTCACTACGAAGTTGCTGGCCAAAGTAACCACGTTGTCCTGTGTTTACCAGGAGCGCTCGGCTCAACGCAAAGTGACTTTGGTCCCCAGCTTAAGGGGCTTAAGAATGAATTTACAGTGATAACATTTGATCCGCGAGGATATGGAAAATCGATTCCCGCTACACGTGATTTTCCAGGAGTCTGGAGCTACGAGGCCGGGTACCTCAGCATAATATCCGTGGAGCCTGGAAAAAACAAGGTGTGGTTACAAAGTCAACAACGCGGCAATGGAGGAAGGAAAAAGTCGACGTGGTTGTTAAAATCAAACGAGAACAGGGAAAACTAAAATTCTGTAAGGCAAAAAATTGCTTATGTTTCAGATTAAAGAGACAATTGTATGAAATAATGTGTCATTGCCTTCATTGCCTTCTGTGTAACTTTTTTTTTTTTTTTTGAAAACGCGAAAATCTGGGTCGGTCGGACGACGCTAAACAGAGAAAAAAAAATTAAAGGGGATGGCCATACATAAATCTAATCGGCTTCACATATAAAATGAAGAATACAAAAGCAGAAACCCACACAACGTAGAATGATTTTTTGAAGGTGTACTATATTTCGCCTGGCCAAATCAGCCTTCTTTAGCTGAAGAAGGCTGGTTTGGCCAGCCGAAATATAGTACACCTTCAAAAAATCATTCTACGTTGTGTGGGTTTCTGCTTTTGTATTCTTCATATTGTTTGGGCCCAATCTCTCTCAGAACTTAGTAGCACTCAGGCTCTAGGCGGCACCGTTTTTCCCTGGATGACTCGACTCTCAAAGTTTCAGAAGTATGCGATTCAGCAGGAATTATTTTAAATATGGGGAAATTTTTCTTGCGGGACACGGCGGGTGGTCCCGAGCGGGCAAGATAGCTTCATCTTGCCCGCTCGGGTAGCCAATTACAGCGCAGAATTTGATTCATCTTGCCCGCTCGCTCGCGCTAGCCATATAGTATAGTGAAAACCCGCGTGTAAGAACCTACATTTTTGGAAGTCTGGCAAACTTTTGGGGTAGTTATGGGCAATTTACGCTAAGTAGGTTCTTAACTAGGCTCTTAATTTCTGCGAAGGAGATACAGTTGTTAATTTGGGTTTGGTCCTTAAAATCAGTATTTATACACAACTGTATTATGATAAGCCTAACACAACTGATTACAGAATGTATATGTCAGGAGCCCATCACTGTAGTGTTGCCTCTATAACGAGAGTTCATAAACAAGAACCTGCTTGTAGGCCTTGGCGGATTGTGCTCCTAAAAGTGGCATATTATGCTTCTAGCAGTGCTCGAAATTTTGCCAAATTATGCCAAAATTATGCTAGAATTCCCAAATTATGCTACTGATTTCCGAAATTATGCTCACAAAATGACGTATATTATGTACATATAGGCGCGCAATATCGACACCAAATTATGATGTTTTTCAGGTAAACTGTTGCTGTAAATTCATTTGTGTTTTATGGCAGTTTGTCTCGGACCTCAGCTGTCCAAATTAGCTGTCCGCATCTCTGAACCGTTTGTAAAATGCCTTCAACGACTTACCGATCACACCTGTATATACTGACTGAACCAAAAGAATATTGTACTCTCTTGATTTAAACTAACTCAAACTATAGCGAACTATAAAGTTGAAAGTATCAAGCCACGAAGTAAATCAACTTGTTTTGACAGTTCTGAGTTCTTTCAGCACCAATAATTGCTTGAATAAACATGGATAAGAATAGTATACACAAGTCAACACAAAGGCAGTGCTTATTGTACTGCAACATTACGCTGGCCTGGAAATAGTCTGCAAGAACGCTGTCCTGTAGCTGCTGATCGCTAAATTCGCCAACAAAGTCAATACTACTATTAGCGTAGCTAAAACACGCATTGTAAGAACATACTACCTAAATTTAATTTATATATGTAGAATTACTAAATTTGATGAATTTATGCTCCAAAAAGCGCTAAAATTTGCTAATTATGCCGTGGCAGTGCTCGTTTCAAAAATTATGCTTTTTTGCTTCAATTATGCCAAAAATTATGCTGGCACAATCCGCTAAGGCCTACCTGCTTGAACTTGCTTGGTTGAAACGGGTTCTTCTATTTTTGGGTTTTGAAATGCAAATTTCTGCCAGCAGGTTCTTAAACCACAAGGTTCTTACCCGGGGCCGGGGGGGGGGGGAGACTCCAATATAAAAGGGACGGAGATGCTCGTCGTACCAGTTTTAGAGCTTATAAAAGGGGATTTGGTACCTTTTAGCGTGTTCAGCCTCAAAAGGTCCACAGCAGGAGCTTAAATAATTTAGGGTATTAAGCCGAAAAACATCAGTGTCAGTTGATGTGTTGTTTTAGAATTGCATGCAATTAGTACTTCTTAGGGGTGAAAAAAATTTCAAGCCACGCCCACAAACAGGGTCTTGGTACCTCTTAGGCGATCCTCCGACGGGCACCACCGTCCTTTTTAGTGCAGAGTGCACTATTGGGATGGTTATGGGGGCTGCCTGCCGCTAAGGCACTATATGGTACTATGGCGCTAAGGTATAAACTTTAATGTGTGTTTATCGCTTATTGACAACGAAAATTAGCCAATGAGCGCGCGAGAATTCCTGCAGTTTTTGTAAAATCTGTGAGTATGGGGCTCCGCAATAAACAGAAAACGTCACCGAAAAGTTTCAAAACTGCAATCAAATTATCACTAATCCTAGGTCAGCTTAATGGGCTACCCAGCTACCCACCAATGTAAATTAAGGCGGTAATGCCGTATAAAAATCGCATACAGTTTACAGAGTTTCAGACTGATTGAACTTCAATTTAGCATTTTACTTTTATCTTTTACTGTCCTGGTACAAGTAAGCTGACAACTGATTCGCCTAGATTAGCCTAATGCTACAAGCGGATCAGGTTTACACTTGCATTGATTTCTAAATGGATTGAAATAAAGAGTGTAAATCGACAGATTCTTCACCGTCGTAACAATCCTTTTCTATCGTTTAAATTTACATTGAAAAAACCTCTTATAAAGAACAGAGCCGTTATGGTATATCGCTCTAGCTGAGATATAGTTTTGGTTAAGTGATATTTCTGAGCGTTATTTCTCGTCAGTTTTCCGTTTGTACGGGCACGTAGTCCCTTCGCGCTGTACCTCGCTAAACCACTGTTTTGTAGGCTAGCGATAAAGGGCAGACATCAGGCATCAGATAAAAGGCAGACATTAGCCACCGATCGTGGTAGATTAATTTTATTGTCTTATATGCTTCTTTGGACGATGTAAAGTATAATAAAGAGGTGAATATATGTCGCTGTAGAGCTTTCCTCCGACTAGGAGTATAACAAGAAACAGGTAAATTGTTGGAGCAACCTGACCGAATGTAGCCTGTCTCAGCCGTTTCCACGTTGCTCCATCCCCTCCGGGGCTGCTCCGCTGCTGACTGAAAGCCTGGAATAGGCTAGTCCGAATGATGGAGAGGAACGTGTGGTGGACAAGCAGCCCATCCTGTGACGGGAGAAGGGGAAGGGGGTAGCAAATACTCCTTAGCTCAGTACTTTTTGCTGCAGGACTGGAAGGTAAAGTGCTGCGGGCTATGAGTTTGTTGGGCTAATAATGCTTTACAAAAAGGCAACGATAACATTACAACCCGTCTACAACTGCGTGCCAGTTGTAGAAAAGAAAGGTACACAGGCAAATAGCTACTCCGTTTACAGTTGGACCGGCATCAAGATAGTTTCCCGTACGAAGAAGATGCGAAATTCATTAAGGTAGGTTAAGTCTACATACGAGCCAAGTGGCCCATCAAGCCGGAGCTTATCCCGTTCCCTGTAGCGTGAAGCGACTGGGAGTATTTTTACACCCCCCTAGATGGGATGCTAGCCCATTGCAAGGTTACCCCCCAACATTAAATTCGCTGGTATCCATTTATACACCTGGGTGGAGAGAGACACTGTGAGAGCAAAGTGTCTTTCCCAAGAACACAGCGAAATGTCTCCCGGCCAGGGCTCGAGCCCGGACAGCGCGATCCGGAGTATAACGGCCACCGCGCGAAATTCAATGCTGGGTTAGCAACTGGGGGTAAAAAACAAGAAAATGTTTCTCCTTTGGGAAATAACTTTTATTTTTGTTAAAGTTACCTCGACATGTTTCAAACTAGATTTAGTGTCGTTGCAGCTGGCCTTGGGGTTCCTATAGAGGGCCAGCAAATAATGGACGTCTGGCCGGACTATTTTTTGATTTCCAGATTCAGTTCCTCTTGTTTTAGATTTATTCCAGGGCTCGAAAAAAACTTGAATTCCACCTTGCCCTTCAGACATGTTTCTCTTTTTGCTATTACGTTGGCAGACGACGTCCCCGTGGGGCAAGTAAGTATGAAAAGTATGACGTTCCGGATGACCGGACGGAACTTTTTGTGAGCCCCGTTATTCTCTAGTCAAAACTGTTTCACCTCTTTAAGGGTCAAAAATGCCCTGACAAGCAAGTTGAATTCGTCTGCATAACGAAGGTGAAGATTGTGTTTCCCCTCTGGCATAATATGAAGCTTTGAACCACAGATGTTGGCATGTAAATACTCAGGGTGAAACTGTGGAACCAGGGGGTCTTTCTGCCCATGCACCACCAGGGTAGGGCACTCTATCTTCTTTACTTCACTAGTACAAATGTCACCACCTCGCTCAGTAAAGTATTGGCTTATGCCATCTATCCAGCCACTGTTCATTTCTTGGAGTCCTTCTTTTCCATACAGGGCTGAAATGTAACCACATATGTACTGGGTTAACCTTGAAAGCTCCATAGAGTGGACAATATCGAACACTTCACTTCAGAAAATCTTAAGAAAAATGCGTTTGCAGATATTTATGGCACCTAGTGACCACAGGGCGAGAGGGGGGTACTCCCACATACATAAGCTATATGGGTATGTGCTGCTGCAAAAAATATGGCTCTCAGACAGTTTAGTTTGGGAGAGGGTATAGAAATCAGACAGTGGCAGTGTATGAGCAATTTAGCTTAAAATGGGGTTCTTTACCTGGACTTCTATAACAGAAATTGAAACTTGGAAGTGACTTTGTAAGATATTGGTTTAGCTAGTGTATGTTGGACTATGATAGTGATAAAGTTTTCCCATTGAAAATTGCCAGTCTGGGACAGGGTAGGGGCTTTTTGTGCCCAGTCTAGAATAGGGTTGCAAAATCAAGGTGATCATGGTCTGGTATAGGGTAAGGGTTTCAGAAGACCCATACCCAAGGATTTACAGAGTGCTCCTCCCCCTGCCCCCCGAGCTAGTGATATGGCTCAACACACACCCATTTTATATCCCTGGTTGAAGAGAGAAAACAAGAGAGAAGTATCTTGTGCAGTTATGGCACAACATAAAGACAGGGATCCCATTAATGTTCGATGTTCTTAGAGAGGCAATGTCGAAAAACACATTTCTCTCATATTGATTTATATCATTTAAAGCATAGCCTCTTATGGGAACCTGTAAATTATCAATAAATAAATAAATTTCAAATTTTACCAAGGCAAGTGCTTCTGTTTGCCAGTTACTAGCTATGGCACTTCTCCCCTACCCTAAACAAAGTGTTTTTACTCAAAAACCTCAACTGCTTAGGTTCTAGGATTCACACCTGTGCCACACTTGTGGGACACTTGTGTCCAGGATTGCACACTAATGAGATACATGCTCATCACAAGAGTCATTTTCATATTACTTCATATATGACAGAATTATGTGTGTTTTGGTGACTTTTTAAGAATGAGGACAATTTGTGATGCTTATCATAGAGAGTATGCATATCATTATAATGGCTTCCTGGACATATCAGTGGGGGGAGGCATTAGCACTCTGAGCCCACTGTGCTATCTTTGCTCCCTCATTCTACAGATATGAAGATTTGCTGCTTCTCTTTACACCAACACTACTGACTTACGATTTAGACAAAATCACCAGTAACATGGTATTGGAATGGATGATTTGATGATGACTGACAAATGAGGCCTGCCATCTTTATATAAATATGTCTCTTTTATACCTCCATGTCTAGTACTGATGTTTTGAGAAGAAATTGAAAGCTGGTGTCCTTGAAGGATAAAAGCCAGAAGGATCCCTTCTCATTGTTCTTGTAAATTTAAGAAACAACATGCCTTACCTTCTAAGGGCTCCCTCATCTTAGGGCTCCACTTTGATGTGTCTCTGATAGCTTCATACAGCTTGATGTCTTCAGCAGTAACAGTGGCATTAGCACCCCACACCACCATGCGATGAACACGCTGAGGATGTGCTGCAGCCAGTATCATTGCAGTTATTCCACCATCACTCCATCCAAGGAGGGAATATTTAGAGTGACCTAGAGATTTGAAAGCATAGACACCAAGTTTTTGCTCTGTCAAGCTTGAAATTCAAAATTTTTAATTGCGTTACACATGAAGACACAAACCATGTTCATACTGTATTCGCAGAAGTCAATCAGTTGAGTGCCCCACGTGTTATTATTTAAGGGTTTAGATTGATTGGGCATGAAATTTTTAAAATTTCTTTGTAGATAAAAGAATATGCAGATAAAAAATGGACTGTCCCATTATTTTAACTAGATTTGCGATCAGCATCCGGATCCCCTCCCCTGCCCCCTCCCCGGAATAGTTGTATAAGCTTTTCCATCATCTACAAAATGTCTATAATTAATGTAAACTTATTGAGACAGACGGAAGAAAAAATCGTACCATGTTTCCCTTACCAAGAGTTTTCATTAGTGCGGCAGCATCATTTGCGTCCCGTACAAAGAAATCAGCTGGAAAATCACGTTTAGGAGGAATCGATTTTCCATATCCTCGCGGATCAAATGCTATCACTGTAAATTCATCGTTAAGCCCCTTAAGCTGGGGACCAAAGTCACTTTGAGTTGAGCCGAGCGCTCCAGGTAAACACAGAACAACGTGGTTACTTTGGCCGGCAACTTCGCAGTGAATTTCAACACCATTCACTTGGATTTTTGAAGAAATTGTACTTATGTGGCGCGGTGTTCGTTGCAACTTGAATCTCGCTAAAGACTTCAAATTGACTGCTCTTCGAAGGAAACAAGTTCGCGATCTCGCCAGCAGAGGACGGCCTAAAACAGAGGCCATATTGAATTTGGGCCCAATCTCTCTCGGAACTTACTAGCACACTATGACCCTTTCCCTTTTAAATATAGTATTTCCCGTCGTTATTTCCTGTCGTCCCACCACTAATCGACTCAAAACACTTCGCTGATCTCCTCTCAAAGTTTCATAAGTATGCGATTCAGCAGGAATTTTTTTATCTATAGAACAGTGAAAACACGCGTGTAAGAACCTATATTTTTTGAAGTCTGGCAAAATAGGTTCTTGTATTTTGGGGTAGTTGGCAATTTAGGCTAAATAGGTCCTTGTCCTTAGTTAAGTTCTTAATTACTACGAAGGAGATTTAGTTGTTGATTACCAGAAAAATAAGTAAACTGGGGTTTGGTCCTTAAATATACAGGATTTATTCACAACCGTATTATGATAAGTCTAACACAACTGATTACAGAAATGCATATGTCCCGGGTATATGTAGTGTTGCCTCTATGACGAGAGTTCATAATATTTAACTGTAACCCACATATAAGAACCTGCTTGAACTTGGTTGACTAAACAGGTTCTTATATTGTTGGGTTTTAAAATGGCAAATTTCTGTCAGCAGGATCTTAAACCACTAGGTTCTTAACCCGGGTTGGCGGGGTGTTTGACTTCGATAGAAAAGGGACGGGGGTGCTCGTCGTACCCTTTAGGGGTTAAAAAGCGGATTTGGTACCCCTCAGGGAGTTCGGCCTCAAAAGATCCCACAGCAGGAGCTTTAGGGAATTGGGCCGAAAAACGTCGGTGTCAGTTAATGTAACAATGAAGCAAGGCTGATTAAACGACATGATTGAGTCCAAACTGAAAATCAAGAATTGCGACCGTGGTCAGCTGTTTCGACCTGGTTTGGTCTCGTCAGCACGGTGTAGCAGCAAAAGATAGAACAACCGGCTTGTGGACCGATTGTCTATCAGATGGACATGGTAATGACCTGAGATGAAACTCAAATCCAAACGGTTTGCAAATTGGTCAATGTCACATGCAAAACGCGCAACCCTGAACTGAATGGGCAAAAATCCAGAATATCACGTTGTCTTGGTACCTGGGGTTCTTTTCAAAATTCCCGAGGAGCACCCCCGTCATTTTTAGATGGGATTCTCCCCGGGGTTTTAACACGCGGGTTTATTTTTACTATAAATTATATATAAAAGTTTTCTGTCTTTGGCGTGGTGAAAGCTTGGCCTTTTTCGCTCGAAAAGCTTGGCCTTTTGTTCTATAAAATTAAAACGATGCTAGAAGTCAAGCAGGATCTTCATTCACGGCTTTGCATTATATTTACTTTTCAATAAAAATGTATGTACTTTGAGTAAAAATTCCTATGTATCAACTTTCCCGCCATCACATTACCATATTTGGTAGTACATTCTTTGGTACCGTACACAGGAACTGAAGGTAATAAGGAGCCATTCCCAGAACAGCCCTATAATATTATGGGCTAGGAGGGCGTGGAAACGTGCCATTCAGTGCCTTTGCTATTTGAAGCTTGAAGCGCCTATAAGCAACAAGGAAGAGTCCCATGCCACAGCTCTCAGCGCAGACTTTCAAGGCGAGAAAGGGAGCCCTTGTTGCTTGGATTAACTTTTTGTTAACTTCGGTGTCAAAAGAGAGGGTTTAGTCACATTTTGTGCGAGATAGGGACCCGCTGCTCGCTGTATTGTTGTGGTTCTGCGTTTCCCTTTCCGGTTGCACAAACTCAGGTGAGTGATCGTGAGACCCTGTTTCTACAAACTACACAGTTTCCTTGCTTGAAAAGTCTGTGTAGGTTCCTCTTCGTCTGCATGTACTATTCATCCTGCCAATCGCTTTAATTCCCTCTTCGTGACTTAAAAACACGATCGAACGAATTCTATGTGAAAGTGGAACTGGTCGAATGAGACTGTTCGATTTCAATTCATGTAGGTTTCACGCTACGAATCGGACGAATCGTGTTATTGGTCTTGCTTGTTTATTGACTCAAGCATAGCAATATATAGTGTTTAGACTAAAGGGGAAATGCAGTACAGAGGGAAAACTTTGGCCTGATTGGAAAGATTTTGGTCGTTCCATAATGCTGCAATTTCACACATCCGTCTCGAAACATAAGACTTCTTTGGTTGTAAACTAATGATTGCCACTTATCGTGGCTGAGCTCTTCTGTTTCGTGGTCGGTTAATTTCCTTTCTGATCCTGCCGTTAAGGCCTTCATCTACTTCCTTGTTAACATCGTAGGTTGATCTTTAATTGTTTCTCTCTTGCATGTGTTTTATTCTTCTTATGGGGTATTGAAAAAGCTTAAGCTTATTGATTTAACATGAACATGTTCAGATCTTTTTTGGTGTAAGTTAAATTAAGTTAAGTACACGATGCTGGGTAAGTTAGATTATAATTTGGAAACAACATGGAACTTTCACATTGTGCCTTTGGAAACTAAGTAAGTTTCTTAACTAGCAGACTTTCTTTGGTCTAAACTCGAAATTTAAATTAGTGTGAAATTGTAAGCCATTTTTGTTTCATTTTCAGTTACTAATTACATGCATGTGCAAGTCAAATTGAAAATTTAATCCCCTGTGCAACAGTAATTTTTTTGTATACGTTTGTTTTATGCATTTCCTGGCATGGGGCCAATCCGCACTAGCAGATGATCATGAAACAGAATTGTCTTGGACAAAGTCAAACAACAAGTTTTTGTCAGGACAGTGTTTGCCTCTTGGCTTGGCTCCAGGCTTAAAACTATTTTAAGTCTCTGTCAATGAAAGTAACTGCTACTGGAAAGGCTATTAGCTATTATGGTTTGTGATTGTAAAGTTTGACGAACATATAGACCTTTGTTAACCGGGTCAATTTGGTTCAGTTGTTACCTGGGACAAACTTTGCATGCACTAAATTTGAAGCTTTTTCTCTCTTGAGCAAGACTTGTCAAGCCCAAACCAACCATCCATATTCATTAAGCATTGTTGATGACAGAAAATTTGTAAAAATGTTTGGTTAACTAGTGCAAATCAGCCTATAATGTCTTCCACTTTGTCTGTTAGGAAGAGGAAAATACAGTCCAACCTCCACTAACAGCCACTTTTTTAGTCCTGGTGGACAGGCTGTAATTTACTCTTACACGTATTTCAACCTCTATATACAACAGCCACCTCTCCACATCAGAAATAGCCACTGTTAAAGCATATCCCAACTGCCAAAATAACCTTACAACAAAAGCAACTGCTGATGAATGGAATATACAAAAGGCAATTTTTTATTGTAACAGGCCACAAAACTTGATTTTTTCCAAATGTTGTTGGTCTCTGTTTCTGTTTATTTTCTATTTATTCTTTTATTGATGTTTTCATTGTGTTACGTACATACATGACACAATGTGAAGTATATATGAAGCCCTGATTTTTTTCAGGCTTCTTCTTTCCAGTTGCTTAAATTGGAAAATTTACTGCGATGATCATACTTTACTTTCATATACTACCGCAGTTCAAATATGAATTATTTCATATATACTTCACATCATTTCACTCATGGGAAGATATGAACTCAATTAATTGACCTCGCTCCCAATGTGTGGCTTCATAGCTCAGTTGGTAGAGCATCGCGCGCACCGGTATCGCGGAGGTCACGGGTTCGAATCCCGTTGAAGCCCTGATTTTTTTCAGGCTTCTTCTTTCCAGTTGCTTAAATCGGAAAATTTACTGCGATGATCATACTTCACTTTCATACATGACACAATAAGCATTTTTTTTTAAAATAAAAATGTTGCACTCCAGAAAAAATTGAAAAAAGCTGTTGTCATATTACACCCCTATGTCCCCATAATGGCCACTTCAGAGGCCACTTTCCTCTGTCCCAGTGGTGGCTGTTGTAGAGAGGTTCAACTGGATGTCATATATATAATGGAACTTTTTTTACATTCACTCCTCTAACTGAATTTAAAATTTTTTCTGGATTTACTCTGGTGTGTCAAGATAATGGCATGTTAACACACAAAAAAGTCTGAGTCAGGAAGAACTCAAATGTTCTAGTTCTTACCAGTTGCCTGGATTTTCGAAAGAACTTTTAAATCCTTATGATGGTGAGCAGTCTAATCATTTTAGTAGACAAAACATGTAAATGACTGCTTTCTATCTAAATTCTACAAATGTTCAGGGTCCGAAATTGCGCTTTCCTGGTCGCCAATGCAACTAAAAATTTTGCACTGGCGACCAGGATTTCACAACTGGTCGCCAGCGGGTGATTAACTATTTCATGCCACGATAATTATACAAACAATAACTTTGATTGTCAGCCAAATCGATTGAAATAAAATTCAAAGCCGCCCACCGATTGATCACTTCCTTTTTACCTTTCCGCTACTTTTGAAGTATAAAACCGATCGTCCTGTTATTATAAATCTACCACAACGTCTCACAGCAACGATCAGTGCGAAGCTTCGCTGCCATGTTTTTTCAGCGGTTTCCCATAACATACGTATTGCGGGTTTAAAAGGCCACGTGCGTTCTTTCGCCATGAATATTTATCCAGGTGATGTGGTGTCCAAAGATGTTCTGAAATCTTTCCGTAATTTATTACAAGGTGGAGACGGAACATCCGCGAAGAAATTAGATGAAGATTTAGATATTCTCTGGGCGTCAAAAGGTGGAAATGTAGATCTGTCAAAGTGGTCAAAAGATGATTTCAGCACTGGTTTGATTCCTGATTACATCGATTGCAAATATTTTGCCGGCAAGCCCATGGTGACAAAAAATTTTGGTTTGTGTTTCACTGCAAAGGAAAAATTTTATTGACGCTTTTTGACGACCACATGTTTCCATTTGGCGACTGAATAAAAAATTCAGTCGCCAGTTGGCGCCTGCCGAAAAAGTTAATTTTGGACCCTGATGTTAGACAATCTTAGTAAAACATTAGAGAATAATTTTCATGTCAAGAGTAATGACAGACAAAGGTGTTCTATTAGCAAAAGGGCAACAATAATGGAAAACTTTTCAGAATTGCATTTTTTCAGTAGAACACACAAAGGGTCCACTAAACGAGAAATAGAAAACAAAAAACAGAGTTTCCTACATTCTAACCACTTGTCATCCATTGAAAAAAGAAAAAGATTTGCAGCTTTCTTTTGCAATAAAATAATCATTTTGTTCCACCATCTTGGATGATGGTATTCTCCATGAATGATATCATATCATTTGTCAACCACTGATGCTCTGTACTGTATCTGCATCGGCAAAAACACATTGTTCAGTTGCAATTCTTTCCTATTGAAAGGGCAAGTAAAATTTTGCCAGGGCAAGTATGTCATCTGGCATACCTACCTGGCTGACAACTTTGAGAAAAAACAAATGGATCCCTGGTATTATTCTTTGCAATTTGTCTGGCATTGGGTCAACATTAATTTTGTATTCTCTGTTTAACTTTTTTTTCATGGCTACAGTTCATGACGAACAACCTGTTATGGGGAATATCCTCAAGCTTCTAACAAGAGAAGAGCAAGATTCCGGTGGTAGTAAAATTGACATATTCTTGGATTTTGAAAGTAAGTTTTAATGGAGACTTATAAGCAACGATCAATATTCTGTTGTTTTCTTACATTGTTGACACTCTCTATTAAGTGGACACCATTCCCACATTTACTGTAAAATAAACGTGCGTTCAGTGGACACCTCTGTTAAGCAGATGCAGACACCAATATTAAGCCTTTTTGTTGCACAAAACCTGCAATAACTGGACACTTCAAGGGCTTTTTACTTCTAAAAGCTCAGCTGGGACTCATTTAACATTGTTCAGCAATGTAGTTTTAAAGCTAAGCACTAGACTATTCCAGATTGATGCATTGACTGACTGGGCATTGTGCTATGAGCACTCTTTTATCTTTCACTGTTACACTGTGTTACAAAAGGTTTTAATAATTAACTATCATTGCACAATATAAATAATATCAATTAGAACCTGTTTAGAGCACGCACCCTGTATTAAGCGGACATTAATGAGTGTTCCAAGGGTGTCTGTTCAATACAGGTTTCACTGTACAATCTGTAGGTCAAAAGAAGTAAAAAAAAGATCAGCAATAATTGAAAGAAAGTAAATTTAACTATATACCACAGGGCAGAGTTTAAGGCTTTTTTTTACCAAAAGTGAAGCTATATTTTGGGAGAAGGACATTTCTTCTTAGTGAAGCAAAACTTTTTAATGACAGAACTTCCTGCAAATAGTGTAAAACGCAGCAAACATACAGACCTTCTGCTGCCGAGCAACAACCTTTTTATTCACATCATGATTTTTTAGAACATTTAAATTCTAACTTAAAGTTGTCATTTATTTTAATTTTATAATGTCTTCTTAGATTCTTAGATTTCTAATGTATAATTTAATCAATGCTCTAGATAGATTTTAATGTGTATATTCAATTAATTTTATATTTATGGGGCCCCTATGGGTACCAACCTTTGACCTGAATGGGCCGCCCTGTAGAAAGAAAGAAAGACTTAATTTTACGTGAAATGAATTTTCCCAGCTGCTACTGCAGTGTATGGATAATGTGTACATGCATGAGAATTCCTATTACATCAGTGGCTGACAACAAATAAGTATTTGTTAGGACAAAAATTGCAATGAAGTTTCTAAAGAGATTGTTATTGTCTAATATTTGATTTTTAGATGCCTCGCCAACAGAAGGAGAGAGGGAAGTTTATGAGGTAGTGAACGGTGTTTTGGTTGTTGCACCACGGATTTTAGAAGAGTTACAAAATTATCGGGGTGCAAATGAAGAAATCAGACAGGTAAGTTCTTCTTTGGGGTTTGCAGGAAAATAAACATCAATAACAATAACAATAACAATAACAATAACAATAACAATAACAATAACAATAACAATAACAATAATAATAAACAGACTTTATTTATTTGCCAGAGCTGAGGGTTGAACCCTTAGCTTAATGGGGGCACCTCAATGGGGGGGTCTCAGGCTACAGTGTACATGTAATTACAACAATATACACAAAGTTATGAAGTCTGAGCTAGAAAATTTACACTAGTCTTACACCAGTAAACAAAATTTTTGTGAAAGTAGCACCAACAACAACAGCAATAAATTTAAGAAAAGAAGATAATTAGTAAGAGTAAAATGTTATTTTACTGTCTAATTATTACACAGGATGCCAAGACATCCACCAGCCAAAAGTGACTCAAGCTCATAGTTACAAATCTGCTTTGTAATTCTGGGCAGCAATACTCTAAGGACATAGGTACATGTGGAAGTGCAGATATTCATTCAGTTGGTGTTATTGATGCACTTAAGTCTTTGTTGCTTTATTTTGTGTTGCTGCAGGCAATTTCTAATGCCCTTGATGAAGAACTGCAGGAAATGGCATGGAAAGCAGTTGTACCACTTGTTGGAAAACTGAAGTCATTTTATGAATATGCTTTAGAACTTGGTAAGTGACTGTAGAAATGTTGGCTAAGTTAGTTCCTTGAGTGGTAAACTTTGTTTTTTGTTGTTAACCACTGGAAGAGTAGGGAATTTGTCATACTTGAATGATTGATTTCAAGATAGAAGAGTGACAAATGACTCCTCATTGACTAATGATAGAAGACAAATGTGTTATTTCACTGGGAGGTCTGTATAGTGAAAAACTGTGACTGAGGTCTTTAAAGGAAAATTTACACAGACTGACCCTAAGCCTAAGCTGGTAATTTTTCCACTCTCTCAAATCTCTTTCATGATTGTTGACCTTTTCCACTCACACATCGGGTGCATGCTACCATGACTGTGGTCAGAGATAGGAAAATCTGGACTGCACTGAGAACCAATCAGATTGCAGGATTTGTTACCGTGCCCTCTTAGGAAAAAAGAAATGCCTTTACTCTATGTGCTGTCTAAATGGGACAGATTTGTTACAAATGAAGATTTCACTGTTCATTAAGTTGCTGACCCACAGTGTATGTTTTATAGAAGTCAGACCAGTTTACATGTTTTACAGTTTCTGTCAAATGACATCCATCTGTAAGTCTAAGATCCCAGGATTTCATTTGGTCTCAAGCTGAACCCTGTATTTCAAGCACATTTGTGACATCAGTTTGCAGTTGTTGTTTTGCCTTTTTGTGCAGAGACTGTCCTTCCTCAGCTTCTTCATGCTCTTTGTGCCGGACCAGAGACTCCTCTTGAGCACCTTGAACGACAGCAGGTGAATATCATGTGTTTGCTACACAACCAAGTTAGTTCAGAGGGCTGATGACTAAAATCAACCAATCAGATTGCTCCATTGCTACTCCAATATTCTATAAGTATTGGACCGGCACTGTCCCAAATGATCCCGCAAGATCTCTCTTGAAGATTTTTGGGTAGTGACAGTCATTTAATAAATCTCTTATTAACCAAGCTTGCTCTGGGCCATACTGGAAGAATATCAGCCCTCTCTTTTTTGTATGGACCTCGATGTGCTCGGTCCATACTGTCAAGACCTTGGACTGATATTCTCCCAGTACTGCCTGCACGCTTAGTTAATAATAATATTAAGATACATTTGCGGTATTAGAAATTTACTTTATCACATATTTGTTACATCTGGCAATGGTTGCACTAGAATGAGCTCTGATTCACAGTTTACTAGTATATGTATGCCTACATGTATTTAGACTCAAGCTGTGTTGAACACAGTTGTTTCAGGCTTAACCTAACCAAGATTTAAAACTGGCATAGGTGCCCAAATTCGTACTTTAAAAGTAAATTTATAGTTTCATGGTTGAAAAAAAACTCTTTCCTTTAAAATTTTGTCCATGCGTGTTTGGAGCTTGTGTTGTTTGGATTGTCAGAGTTACTTGGCTAGTTTATAAGTATATTAGTAAGAGTTCCTGGGTACATAGTAAGATGCAAGTAGAATTCATGGATCTTTCTAGCAAAGTGTTTTTTCATCTTATTCCTATCAAACAGTGGGTTTTGCAGCAACAGTACTTTGCAAAGCTTAACGTTTTGTTTGTTTTCTCTGTCACAGGCCCTGGCAAAGCAGTTTGCAGAAATTCTTCACTTCACCCTTAAATTTGATGACTTAAAGGTACAAATTGTGTGGTGTTGACTTACATTATGACATCAAACATGTTGAATTCAGGCTCATTTTGTTACTGCAATGGACTATCTTTTTACTTCCATAATATCAACAAAATATACCTGTTTTTGTTTTCAACATTGACAGATGACAAATCCAGCAATTCAAAATGACTTTAGCTACTACAGGAGAACGCTTAGCAGAAGAAAAATGGCAAATGCGGTGAGTGGTTTTAATTTCAACTGTCTTATGAGTAGGGATGGTGCAACTGTCTTGGGAACAGGGGATTAGGAGGAACTGGGATGGGCAGTAGTGAGAGTGCTCGCCTCCCAACAATGTGGCCCAGGTTAGATTCCATTCTGGTGCCATTTGTGGGTTGAGTTTGTGGTTGGTCCTTGCCTTGCTCTGAGGGTTTTTCGCCAGGTTCTCCAGTTTGCCTTCATTCACAAAAACCAACATCTCCAAATTCCAATTCGACCAGGATAGAGGACCCGATAGAGGACCCGCATGAAAAATTTCTTATATTTAATATTTAAAATTTTTATGAATTCACATTGTTCCAAGTGATGTCTAAATATTTCGTTGTCTATAAAAAACAGTCCATTCAACAACCTTGTTGATTTGTTTCTATATATCTTTTATGCAGGATGACGATAACGAAGGAATTCAAGTGTCAAACGAAATGGCGAACAGGATGTCTTTATTTTATGCCTACCCCACACCTCTTTTAAAAACTCTTAGCGATGCCACATCAAAGTTTGTAACAGAGGTAATAGAATTTTGTTTTATGTTGTTTGCCTGATGTGAATGAAAATCATCTCCACAGGTACAGTTCGAGACCAGTTAGTTACCTTAAATTGGCCTGCTATGACGTGGCATAGTCTGACGTGACGTGACACGACGTGACATGGCATGACATGACGAGACAGGACATGGTGTGATTGGCGTGACATGACTTGGCATGACCTCCACACAGCTAATGTGACGTTCTTTCATTCGTTATGTCACAGCCTAAAGTGATCATTATGCATATGAGCGTCATAAGGTGAATCAATATTTTGAATTGATCACTACGTTAATTTATTTCTCGTTTCTCACTTTTAGAACAAAAGCCTTCCGATAGAAAATACAACAGATTGTCTTAGCACTTTAGCAAATTTATGCAGAACTATGATAGAAAATCCGTAAGTACTATATTATGGTTTTGGTATTTTTGGTCCTTAATTGGTCAAGGTATTCAGAAGTGGAAATTCTTAGTTTATTACAATGTAGGTCAGGTTTTGTGAGTACATGTACTTGTCAGGAAATGTCAAATTTCTTGTTTAAGTGAGGAGAAAGTTAGAGAGTTTTTACAGTGTAGATAATGAGGCTGCTGTAGGTTCGTGTTGTTGACTATGTGCAGCAGTCTTTCCTTACTCAGAGAAATGTCATTCAGGGGTTTTATTAGAAGCCATGCCCCAGGAGTGGCACCAGTGTACTCTGAATACAGCACCCACCTTCGCTCAAGTAGGCAAATAATATGTAGATGTAGGCCAGCCTAAAAGCGTAGCTCCTGGGCAGCGTTGTTCAGAGCCCGATTACTGCACCTTTCAATAACATGCGGACTCTAAAATTCAAAGCTCAACCGACAAATGAGTTTTTCGCTACCGCCAATCAAATGTTCGGTGGCTCCTCCCAGCTTCAGACTCCTGCCGAGCACTGTTTCGTTATCTGAACTGTGCTCAGCTCAAGTGCTCAGCGATTTGATTACCACGCGCTCAGCAGTAGTCGGAAACTGGGAGGAGCTACCGAACATTTGATTGACGGTAGCGAAAAACGTATTAGTCGGTTGAGCTTCGAATTTTAGAGTTCGCATGTTATTGAAAGGCGCAGTAAGCTAACCCAGGATAAAGTAGAATTTTGATTTGAGTTTTGTAACTTTGCGATGAGGTTTTCTGTATATTGTTTGGCCTTCTGTGTTGAGTTTTAATAATCACAATATACACAAAACAAAGCAGCGAAAAACATTTGTATAGAGGACAAAGTTATAATTCAGTTAACTTTTAATCCTGGGTTAGCGTTAACCGGCTTCTAAACAACCTGGCCCCGTTTTCAACAAGTTAACCTAACATGAACCCGCGATCCAATCGAAAACCAGCACTTGGTCCTCGGTCAACTTCAAAAAAACACGTGACCTCGATGAGCCCTAAACTTGAGACGCAATATGGTCACGTGATACTGGTAAGCGGATACCTTGTTTTGACAGGTGTCAATTGATCATAACATGGATGTCCAATATTTAAGAGGTGCACGGTAAACCAAGGCTGCAGGTCTCTGCCAGCCTACTATTTGGAGTATGGCGGCTATGTTGCGCGACTCCGTCGTCGTCGTCGTCGCCGTCGTACGTAGCGCCCACAAGCAATACCGCTAGCCATGATAACCATGAGAAAATCAACTCATGGGTTTCCTTTTCTTTTCTATATGAGTATGGGGCTCCGCTTGGCGGAGCTCCGCTACAGGAAAACGCCAAACCAATCGAAACATCTTTCTAACCACTCTCCCATCTTACTTAGTCAAGGAGTTTTGTTCATAGTGAGAAAAACCTGTTACATTACAATGATGCACTGCCTGCTAAAACAAAAACAATGGGAATAGTGGGTGCAATGGCCTGGTAACTCACAGCTTTGACCTTCATGTACAGTGCCTTGAATTTTTTTTCTCGCAAAATCTTCTGGTTGCTTGTTGATTCAGTGGAGGCGTAAGTCCTGACCAGGAGCCCATCACCATGGACTCCTGGTCCTGACGCATTGTGATGGAGCTGTGTTGTTTCTCGTTTCCATTACATTTTTTGTTTTTTTTTCATTTGCAGGGACTTTTCTGCTAGAGTTGCAAACCAAGAAACATATCTCTTTTGTCTTCGAGTAATGGTAAGTTGGTTCAAGTCACTTGCACGTGTACTGTAAAGCTTCCATCTAGCTCGAGTAACTGTTGAAAATTTTCTGATCAAGAATATGCAATAACCTTGTGGTTGTACTGGTTTATTCCACGATTCAGTCAGTATTTAGATTTTATGATATATATATATATTTTTTTTTTTTTTTTTCAGGTTGGTCTTATAATTCTCTATGATCACGTACATCCGGTAGGAGCATTCGCTAAAACATCAAATATAGATGTAAGTGCTTACCTAACGGCTACATAACAGTCATTTTTTGTTACCTTTAATTTAGTGGTTTCCAGTTCCCTTCTGCTTTGGTCTTGGTGTTCACCAGTTCTCCTCTAGCTCGGCCACGTTTTCTCAAGCATCCCTCTAGCTTTGTTGCAAAGGAAACCCCGCTTATTCAGTAGGCACTGGTGGACCTATTGGGTTCGAGAGCGATTTCTTGGCAAAGTTTAGGTGAAAGATATCTCGGACAAAGTGGCTCCTTGCTTGAAGTCAACACAAACTGAAAGCAGACAAATAAACGAAATTATTTTGCATGAAATCGAGGACGGAAAGAAGAAAGGGGTTGGGAGGTTAATGTGGGTCACTCGCTACAGCCACCCCCTCCCCCAGCCATGTGCTTTCCCCTCCCCCCCCCCCCCCCCCCGCGGGCGTAAGGAATACGATGTATGATTATTTTTTGCTCTTGTTACCAAAACGTTGTAAAAATATTAATTGGGTTTAATTTACGATGAGATTTTTATTATTTCGTAGATAAAAGCGTCAATAAAAGTGTTAAAAGATCAACCTCAAGGTTCTGTAGACGGTCTTCTTAATGCTTTAAGGTGAGCTAACAATGTGCAGAGTTAAGAAGAAATAAGAACTTCTCTTTAATCAGATACGTAGAAACGTTTCCACTTCTTCCAGTCTAGTCCCGTGAAAGAACGGTTTTCAAGTATGTCATTGAGCGGTTCTCAATTGAGTGTCATAAAGTCAAAACCAAAGTTATTACTCTAGCGAATCACAAAGAACACAGACAATACAGTAAACCAATCAAAACTTCTAGTAATTACATGTGACTGACCCGACACGCGGGTAAATGAGTGATCGAGTCACAGTTGGTTTTGGTTTTACTCTTAACTGGACGAAAAAGAAGCGCGAGTTTTTGAAGTCAATCGTGCACCGCTAGTGATGGAAAACCAATTACTCTTCGACACTCAAATGAAAACCGCGCTAACGACGAATCGGCTCTTACAGTTTTCGCGCCATTGGAAGGCGCGAAAAAATGGGAATCACTTGTGATTGGACAGTTAGAACAAACATAATTGTTTGGTTTATTGAGAATTTAGGCTCTCGGAATTTGTTGAACAGTTCATTATCAACTTGAACAGGATAAAATGTATAACAGTGCTGATTGCCTCTTTTGTAATTCCAGGTATAGCACAAAACACTTAAACGACGAAACGACGCCAAAGAACATCAAAGGCCTTCTTGTATAAAGCACTTCGCCTCAAGGAAACTTAGGATTAATTCAGTTAAAAAAAAAAATGATCCATGGACGCCAAGATTCTAAATAATACGAAAGCATTTCTCTAGAAAAAATGGAACGTACATTCTAGTTCTGGAGCTTTAGATTCACTCGGTGAACGCAGCCCAAGAGCAACTCTGAAGGTTTTGGTCTTCGTTTAAGTTTTGAGTATTTCAGGTTTTTTTTTAACAAGTTATTATCTTCCGGCTTAAAGAGGGTTTGGCAGGGGGTTGGGTTTGCAAGGGGGCCATCAAAGTTACTGCCAGCTCACAGTTTACATGCGCAAAGATTCACCGGTACATTGGCTGAGAAGTTTGACAAAACCAGCGGAAAATTGTCAGAAAAGTGCACTTTAAAAATTTCAGATCAAAATTTTTCATTGAGTGTCAAGGGTAAAGTCTGTTGTGTTGTAAACGTAGACAATCTTTTACCTTGCATTTCCACTTGGTATTTCAGTCTTACACAGCGTAGTCCTGCGGCCGCCATTTTGTGACGCGCACTGACGTCATATAAGATGACTGCCTACGTTAACTCAGATAATGACTGATACCAGGTTGTCTAGGCTTTCTTTGGCGGCCTTCGACAAAAGCTGTGTTTTATCCAGGTTTCCTAGATGTAAGAAAACAGCGGTATTTAAATATGAAAACCTTTATGACCGCTTGTTTCGTTGTTTATAACTCGTATCTTTGTGTAAAAATAATTTCCAGGCAGTGAATACGGAAAGCGATTCAATTCCAGCTTAACTAGGGCTTTCATTTGATTTTGTAAATAATCGTAATTTTATTTCGTTTGTCTTCAAAATATTACTTATATTTAAAGGGACACTGTCATTTTTTTAACGAACTCACCGCGTTTGGTTTGGTTTTGTTTTTTAACTTCTGAGTACATTAAATTAAGAACTCAAGAATTCCGTTCAAGCTATTTTTCCTAGCCAAACCAAAACCACTTCTTGTTACTCTCACTTGCGTTTTCCCGCGTTTGACACCGTTGCCGCGTCTGAGAACTGTTGCTTGTCTTAACTTCAAGCTGATTGGGTCGTTGTTCTTTTAAGCCTCCCGTGATTGGTCAGTGTGAATAACTCCGTTTTTCATTCATGAAAGTAATTATAAGACCACTCAAGCAAGTCAAAATCAAAAGGCACAGGTCACATGCAAAGTCAAATGAAAGCCTTGTGTACAGAGTTATAAAATGGTTTACACCATTAGATTCCGGATTTGTTATCATTAGATAGTATCTAGAAATGCCTCTATAATATTTAGAATATGAATAAGCAGACTTTCAATTGTTTTAATTAAGATCTGTGAATTTTTGTATGAAATGCGAGTATATTTTGTTCAACATTTCTCCTGTGAAATAAGTGCACTATTAATTTAGTTTTGTATCCTGTAGGCCAATGAAATTGTATCTAAAATAGCCCTTTTATGAAACTGGTTTCTCCTGCAAAACTGTGTGAACTAAAATGCAAATGCTATTGACTGCTTGTTTGTTCACTAGGCAAAAGTATTCATTGCTTTCTATATAATAAGTCAAATGATTCTTGCATTTGATTGGTTCTCACCTATGATCAATTAGAGGACAGACACCTAGATGACGTCATTAACATTGGGTTTTATTTCTTTACTATATAAAACATAGATTCCACGTTGCCGTGGGGCTGTTCGGTAATAGATCACAAAAGACGTGAAAAATGTGGTAAGAACATCAGTGACTCGTGTACCACTTTTGCGTTCTTACCGCATTTTGACGTTTTGCACATGGAAACATGGAACCATTTTGTTAAAGTGACGGCCATAGCTTCGCCATGTGCGGTCCTTCCACGGGTTGGAATATTACAAAGAGGGGAATGGACAGAGGTGGAAGAGTCTCTTATAGATTCAGGATGGGGATTCTAGTTTTGTCGTGGGATACAAGAACGGATGATTGGTACAAATTGGCATTTTCTCTATTGAACCGTGGTATTGTTTAGATTGCATTGACTAAACTGGGGTGATGAAGCTCGGAAATGCTTACAAATGACGACAGACGTTGCTTACACCCACTAGTTGACCTGTTCGAGGTCTCTCTTCCGTGGAATGGTAGAGAAGTTTCTAGTCTCCCTGTTGACGTAGGAAGGATTTGGCAAATCACGCAAACGTCATCTTGCATAGTTCGCGTGCAGTAGCAGACGTCCGCACACAGTCAACATTTTTAAACTAGGGATTGGGAACGAAATCCTTTGTTCAAACTCGTCCCAGGACCACGCTTCTGTTTTGGTCAGCACCAAGTCGAACGAAGTCCAGTTTCCCTGATTCCGGACTTCCAATAGTTTTCGCAGGAAGCTGATTGGCTGATTACCTTCGCCGTATTCCACATTTTTGGTACTGACCAGAAAGCGTGCTCTGGGGACAAGATTGAATGCGGTCAGGTTTAGTCGTTTTCTTTTAATAATAAAGTGCATAACAGACCCAGAATGGGATAGCAGTAATGATAGCAGTTTTAGTTTAAGTTTTTTATAAGCCAGTTGTTGAACCATGTGCTTAGAGGGAACATGGTAAGCTGATGTGTTAACTTTCTCATAATTTTTTTATATCTTGCCGCCCAAACTTAACTGTTGACGTTTTCGACTCAAAAACTAGGTTGGGTTACATCCATTCTCGTCCCATAGCCCTTTTCGCTTCTCTCAGCCGGCGGGCCTTAGCACGAGGAACCGCCGGCTAATTAAGAGAAGCGAAAAGGGCTATTGGGCGAGAAATGCACCTCGTTCACAGGGTCTCTCTTGCTCCAGGGCCTAGGGGGCGGAGAGAAGAGAGATCCTGACAACGAGGTGGTTGTTTGAGTTGCGACCACGACCGTTGGTTGCAACTAATATTTTTTTCAGATGCCTAGGTCACATTCTAATATCTGCGTCAAACACGATGCCTAAGTGTCAAAGATAGCTCTCGACAAGGGTTGGAGTCTAAAAGGATGAAACGAAACAGATACTGTAAATACGGGACACGGGATTATTTGCCCTTCTGCCCTCCTTTCCTTCTTATGCCTTCCACACTGGATATAAAGAGAGCAACCAAATGAACGTTTTAAAATAGTCTCATGTATGAAAGTTTAACCGATCTGAATAAGGTAATTTTAACTTTCGAAAGAAATAACCCATTTAACAGAAGGCGAACAACATGATTGTGCTGTTTAATATTTTCCTAGTCACTCCTAACTTAACGAGTAAAATTCACGCCCCCTAAAGAAGCTGTCTATTTCCGTCCGTTTTTCGAATTATCTCGTAAGCTATGTAGACAACTTATACCATGACATGTGCTTTTGTCATTTTTTTGCAAATAAGAAATTAAAGCTTTAATTTCTGTAGAAAACTTCCCTTGGCCGTCCAGGGAGCGGAAAGTGATCTTGGCAGCCACCGATAAAAGGAAAAAGTCTACAATGAAAAAAACACTTACTTCAATATTTGCAAGTGACTTCCGGTTTACTATGTACGCAGGAAACTTCCGGTATGAAACTAAAACGACATGTAAAAGGAAACAACATGGACAAACAAAACAAGAACTATACATCGATTGCCTCGAAAATAAAATGTAGCAAGCGGCTCTCACTGGAAAAGGTGACTAAAATCTTTATTTTTTCTCATACGATTAAAAACCTTTTAAATTCTTATGTGATTAACACATTAAATGCAAAAAAAAGATGCGATGATTAGTTGAAAACTAACCCCTTGAGCCAACAAGTTTCACATTTTCGTGATTCGAGTTCGTCACAATCTAATTAATTAACCGGTTTCTTTGAACTTGAGCAAATATCAATTTAGGGCTACTCAATAGCTTAACTTAGCCATCTTCTCGCACAGGGCTTAAGTTTTTTGTTTCGAAACTAAGGAGGCACTAGATTGGTGCGAAAGTGAAGTTTCGATGTTGGTTCGAAAGTGAAGGAGTTAATTATCGTGATTATCCCAGTCCCAGACGGATACGTGACGTCATGTTTGTGTTTGAAATTCCTTTTTAAACACAGGCGTTTTAAAAGCTCAAGACAAAACAAAGTTACGCAAACAGAGTTTTAATTCAAACAATCCAATCCACCAAACTGACAAGTCAAGATGGTGAATGAAAACCAATAAATATACGGTTTGCACGCAATTTCACGAAGTCAAAACAGGCGCCCGACAAGTTGAAGAAGTGTGTGATTGAGCAAACTCCGGACCCGTCACATGAACACAGTTCATTTCAACAATTCAAGACATGTGTCTCTCGTTTTTAACAAATCTGACTGTTACGTGTCGTTTTGGAATGTGAATGTTAAGTGCGTTTTCTTTTCAGTTTCTCCAATAATTGGTTAAAATGACTGTTTGCTTTTTAATATTGCTAACACACAGGCATCCCGCCCAGATTTCTTAAAAGATTTCAAGGGAACCTCCATACCGAAGACTGCTGAGAGAAGCATGATCCTGCGTGCCACGACTGATCATCACAGCAGGCAGAAAAAAACTACGAAGTGTTGTTCAAACCTGTTCCAAGCCGACAAAGTATAGCGCGGATATTGGTTGTGACCCACGCGGATTAAGAAAATAAATAGAGGAAGAGGTGTTTATCACGGTTATCAGTAACAGTTGAACCATGACAAAGAGCTCTTTGATTGACAGTAACAATACAGTCATTTCGTTTCGTGTGTCAAACCCTACCACAACTTATATCACAGCCGTCCTGCTGCATGCAAGGAATCAGTTGGTTGGCATCTTGGACTACAACCACATCAACTTAATGAAGGTAAATGACTTTTCTCTTTCATATAACTATATAAAAGTATGTGAAATTTGAGGGAAAATAGCCCCCCAACTTCACACTTTGATTAATCTGATCCTTGTACCGGCCCAAAGGTAGATATTTTTTTTTTCAGTTTCTACGTGAGAAATGTTTGCGGTACGGGATCACGTAAGCGAATTTTGATTCATTTTCTTCTCATACAGAATTAAACTTTGATCATATTATGTTTGATTTACGGCCAGAAATGAAAATAAAACAAGAGGAAAAAGAAGAAATCATTGAAAACGTAAATGTTCGGGTCAATTAAAAAAAAAAAAAAAAAAACCCCTGAGGTACATTGTTTATCATCTCTATTTGTGTTTTATTTTTAAATCATTCAAAATTTCTGGCATTTCTGCAAATAAGTGCTAAATGCCAGCAGTTTGTTTCATGTAAACCTTCAATCACTGAGAAAACTTGTTTTTACTAGCTAAGTTTTCAAACAAAAACTTTTTTAATCACCAAGAATGATTAACTTGTAACTTCTCATTTCAACTGATCAACATGCCACATTGTCAAGGAGACCGTGCGTAAGGAGAAGCAAATAAAATCATCAGTTAGGATATATTAGATACTGTATCCATCAAGCCTGGAGTAAAAACGTTTAATTTTGCAGCTATGGTTTGTTATATTTTGTTTTTTAATGTAACGAATATTGTTTACTCCAGTCTAATTCAACTAAACAACCATGAATAAGGGCGCGAAAAAAATTCAGTATTGTATGTTGTTCTTGCAACTCACGTAATCCTTACGGATCGTAATCTTTGAAATATTTTTTTTTTAAATAGGAATTTCGTTTGTTCGTTCCTTTCTTTATTGGCCGGAAATCGTAGCAGCATGACTGTCACGTTTTAACCGCAAATTTTTTAAAGGCGGGAAATGAGGGAAAATAAAACTGATAGAATGATCAGTGTGTGGGTTTAAATAAAACACATATCAGCTTCGATATCGCTCAGTTATTTCCGTTTTACTGTTCTTTGGAATATTCTTTTTATGGAGAGCAATATACACTTTCTCATAATGAACACCGTTGAAGTTATTAGCGGAAACTGCGCGCACGTGTAAAGCTTGAGGTACTATTTTTACCGTGTGTTTCTATCTTACACTCAGGAAATTTCTCAAGCGTGTCGGTCCTTCTAAGTCATGAGTGTTTCACGGTTTATTAACTAAGCGAGGCAAAACCCTCTTGTTTAATTGTTCACGACTTTCTTGATTAAGATTATTGCTTGGGGTATTGGTAGATTAGTCGATTATAGTACTTCAGATATTAGACCTTTTGTCGTTGCTAATAAACTACAGCAAACAGTACTGATGACGTAGGAAGCGGTACGCTGTGACTCCTCTCGACAAAGGCTCAGGAACTACAGTCAGTCACTGCAATGAATAACCTGCCGGCCTGCCGCCAATGTGTCCCTGCCAAGTACTTGTTTTCAAGTGATTAATTGAATTCGGCTTTCTAGAACTGTCATGCTCGGACAGACATACCGTATGGCGGGAAATTCGGTCATGTAGAAAACGGATGTTCTACATGCAGCGCTGTATTACAAGATTGGCCGTTTTCAATGCATCCCTGGGGGTCATGGTACAGATTCATTCGACACACATGCAAAGGCAAAACGCCCTGTGGCTGTTAACACACACAGACTCGCTGAAATGAATCATCGACATAAGAGAACATACATGACTAGTTACACTCCTTTATTGGCGATGATTGGTCGCTGAAGAATGTTATCTTCAAGAGTAGGTATTTATAAATATATGAGTTCGCTTCTTTCAAGGGCTCTACATGACAGCAGAGGTCAAGTTTTGATAAGAAAGCTGCCGAGCGGCTAAATGTTTCTCACAGCTTGCACGCAACCAAAATATGCATTGGCAAGATTTGAAATTACAAAGGAAAAACAGAAAACTGTTGGAAAGCTGTTGAACTGCACTGTTGTTCAATATTGTTGTTGTAATTCCAAAGATGAAGTGAAACGCGGTGAGAATAGAATGCTTCTTAGTTATGTCTTCATTCAGGCTCACTGATGTGAATTTAACATAAGCACAATTTAGACCAATCCAGAAGATAACATTGCCGAGACCTGTTTTTTTAAAAACGTGACCTTTTGTACCGTTCCGTGTGAGAGAAAACAGCACAAGGAAACGAGAGAATGTTATATGGCAAGCGCAAAACTCACCGTCCTCAGCTGCACGTCAAAATCTTGTGGTAAAATCGTAAAGCTGTTTATCCCGTCGGAAGTTTTCACCAATGTGATTTTTGTTATTTGTAATAGTTCATCTAACTTGCCATTGTGATTTTATTTGTTTGCGTTTAGGAATTTACGATCTAAGTATAAATTGTAATTGTCGCAGATTTTTTCGAAAATTAAATTTCCTATCGTATTTTTTGATGCGCCTGCTTTTGTCACAATTTTTTGGCCGCGTTTCCTGTCAGCATCTTGAGTTCGTTTCAGTAGCGTTCCGCTTTTTGTGACGTGAAAAAACGCAGGCTGCGCCAAAAAGGTTTCTTTTTCTACATTGCAGATTACTTAAGTCATGTTTTATTTTGTCTCATTGCAAAATATTTAATCCTTTACATTCGCAATTCCAGGGGCGAAGATCAAGAAAAACTAAGGGAAAAGAAAAAAACTTTAAACGATTTCTTTAGCAAACGGAATTGTCACGAAAAAATTTTGAGGGGAACGTAAGAAGAAACTATAGAGGATGTTATAACTGACAACGAGCAAAGCTGTCTTTGTTTGCTAAGAATGTTTCAGACCCAAGTGTTTTCGTAAAAGCCTTCTACTAGTATGAATCAACAAGGAAGACTTTTTTTTGGCGTTTATTTAAAGTATACCCACAATATCACAAACTGTAAACGAGCCGGCTTGTATTGCCATCAAAACATAATATTTATAGCATGTTGTAATGCTGTACAAGTACATAACCTGCTGCAAATTACTTTTGTTATATTGATTATCACCTGAGTGGAGACTATCAAATTTTTGATTTGTAAAACAATTTGAACCTTGTACTCAAGTTAAGTTGAGCAATATTACTCTGCGTGTATTTCGCAAGACTAAGGGTACCAATTAATTGAATACCTCAAGTCGTTGCCTGCAAATAAGCATTTCTTTGTGCACTTGGTGTCGAGAAAGCGTAAAACAGGAAAAGTTCCATTACTCGCGGTTTTTCATGCTTTCCTCCGCGCTGATTGAAGTGTAAACACAAACAAGAGCTTATCATGTTGTCCAGAAGAAGGCCGTGGGTGGCCTCGCTGTATTGACAAGTCTGAAATGTTAGGTCGCATTTGGGATAAAAAAACTTTTGAATAACAAACTCATCGCACGTCAAACAAAAGCTAGCGTGATAACTGTCAAGGTCAGCTTGTTATTGCGAAACTACAATGTAAAACAAGTTGTGATTTTTCTCTGTCAAAAGCCACTGGTGGCTGCGCTATGTATTTTTCGGCCGGCATAATTCGCTTTCGTTTATTACATGCTTGGTTACCAGTGAATATAGTTTAGATAACCCATTTGACCTTACTTTTTTCTTCCATTCAATTACGTAGGGTGATTTTTGTTTGTTATAGTCAAAATCCCGACCCTGTCACCGTGTGTCAGTCATATGAACTGCTTTCGCGGGAAAATGTCCTTGGGTGGTAACTTCCGGTGGACTCAGAAGCGCGTTGAGGCAGGAGAATCCAAGAAATAAATATTTTGAGTGGAATATCTGAGTTGATAATTGCATCGCTGTTAAAAGTAATGCGGGAAGCACTTCGCCCTAAATCCTTTTTGCACCTATTGTCTCCATACACTAAATCTTCGTGTAATTACTGGATCAGTACAATTTATTGTTAATTTCAAACCTCGGCTATTCTATTGAACTAGTGCACATGGAATGACAAGCATCTTGTTAAAACCAAATAGTTAATAATATCAACATTTAAGAGAGCAGACTTGAAATCTAGATGCTATTTCTCCGAAAGCATTTGGCTTATTTTAGTTTGGCTTTTCTTATCGATAAAGGTGGTTTCCGGTTGACTGGAGAGAATAAATAGGCTATTCTTTTGATAGCCATGGTTTAATCCTTGGTCTCAATAACTTGAACATAACCTGCCGTCTCGCCAGCTGTAGTTTTAAGTATTTGTTCGCGAACAAATTGTTTTCGAGATTATAAAAGCCAAATAAAATGGCTAATGGTCTCCTGTTTGTCTGCCTTGCGCTTTCCTTGGAGGCAATTTTTTTAAGGGAAAACTTTCATCTCTAAACATTGGCAAAGTATTAGGAAATATTTTCTTGGCATTAGTCCACAATAAAGTTGTAAATTAGGCATCGATCAGAAAGTGTGATTCTTTTGTTTATGGTCCATGGCCCAGGGGAGAGTTTTGAAAGCCGTTAAAAAACATAAACAAGACATCGTTCTTTCTACTGAAAACGGAAAACTACAAAATAAGCCTTGCTAGCTGAACCTGTTCTCATTGTTCCTGTTAATCAGGCTCAGCAATTTTGAAAGCGGAACAAATACCTTCGAAAAGAGGGCTTTTTACAGTAAATTTCACGCCTGCAGCTCGCTCGGCAAGGAATAATCACGTGTACGCGTGACGTTGTTATAGCAACGTTAATTAGCCTCGCTTTTTGATTGGTACAGATTTTTGTTAATATATTCACATGAATTTCGCAGGAGAATTGAAATTTGCTTTCCGCGTACGCCCCGTTCTTTTCTTCAGCCGCAGAAATTCGGGCTAGTTGCCGTTGGAAGACCTCCTGAGGAATCCTCCAGGCACTTAAACTGCAGAACTGCAGTCTCCCAGAATTTCATAAGGTAAAGAGGCCGAAAGGCGTCTCGATTTAGTGTTCGAAGTTTGGAGCTTTGCACCGTCCCAAGTTCATTCATTCATTCATTCGCTCTTTGCAGAACTTTAATTTGCGATTTAAATGGCGAGTTAATCTCTCTGAAAAAAACATTCGAGCAGCTCTAAGTTTCTAGTTCTAAAGTATTAAAAGTTTGATATCTTCAAAATATATGGTTAGCGTAAAAGGGAAGGTAATTTGTGATGTAATCGTTTGTAGATTAGTTGTAGTACGTTGAATGTGAGCTTATTTCCGCTTCTGTCTTGTTGTAGAATGGCTGTTCAAGTCGGATCCTTGTGCAAACCATTTGCGCTGGAAAACGACCCGGACGCGACATACTTCTTTCACTCAGAAAAAGACGAGAACGAAAGTGAAGGATACAGTACACCAGTCCCAACTCATGATATATGGAAAAAGTTTGAACTTCTTCCAACACCTCCCCGCTCTCCCTCTCGATCACCTCCACATTCGCCGGTCGACTTCGATTCATTCGAAGGTAGCTACTGCTCAGTTGCTGATACCCTACAAATTGTGACCGAGAAACTAGACGAGGATAGCTGTTCGCCTGCACCCCTGGCCACTGTGGAATTCTCTCTGTGCAGTTTGAAGTCGAAACTCATTCAAGATTGTATGTGGAACGGTTCAAACGGTATTCGTTCAAACTACGAAAGTACGCTGGATATTAAAGTCCTTGTGAACACTGATGATATTTACGAGACTCCTTGTTCAACTCCGCCGCCAGTTGAATATGTAAGCTCCGATTGTGTGGATCCAGCAACAGTATTTCCCTACCCTATAAACGAATCACATCAAAACTTATGTGGATCTCATACTTCAAGCGATTCAGGTAAGTGAGCGAGTCTGTCATTCATACTCCAACCAATTTCCTGTTAACAGTTAAGTTGAAAATCAAAGTTAAGCTATAAGCTTGATTATTTTTCCAAAAGTAATGATTTCCTGCAGTCCTGTGCAATCGATTATAATTTTGTCTAAGTGATTTGATTTTCTTTTGCCATCGGTCTAAATATTATTTTTTTTTATTCAACTGTCCAACAGAAGAAGAAATCGACGTTGTCACTATCGAGAAACCCAAGCGAAAGCGTTTGCCGCAAGTTACTGATGAACCGCCGGCAAAACGTTTTAAACCGGTGGCGATGAAACCGAAAGCGGCTGTGTCGGCTACAAGTCCAACAAAAGAAAGCAGAAAAGATTTTAAACGACAAAATAGCTCAACTTCAGACGAAGAGGGAGACGTGAGTAAAAGAGCTACTCATAATGTACTTGAACGGAAACGAAGGAATGATCTGAAGACAAGCTTTCACATTCTCCGAGAGGAGGTTCCAGAAATAAAAGACAATGAACGAGCTCCCAAGGTTACAATCCTGAGAAAAGCGAAGGATTGCGTCGATAAACTGAAAAAGGACGAAATTCGATTGCTTGCAGAACTTGACAAAGAACGCAGGAAAAACCAAGAACTATTAGACCGATTTTATGCGCTTGGACAAAAGCGAAAATAACTTTTTGTTTACTCTGCGCTATTTTCATTCGCCTTTTACTAACTTTACTAAGACTGTATATAACCTATAGCTATAAGTATATATATAAATAGCAAAGAATATGTTTTTGCAAAGAAAGCGTAGGTTAGTCGCTGTTTAGAAATTTCGGACCAATATTGGTTTAAATTACTTGTCTGATCGCAAATGTGTATCTTATACCGCTTGTAGCGCTTCCGCACCGTAGAAACGAATAATCATTCACACTGAAGGTGAGAAATTTTTGCGTTGTCTCAACGCCAAATTACTTCCGATTCGAAAACGGTGGAAGAAAGAAGGATTTTTCTTCTTCGAAAGTAACTGTTTTCCATTGAGATCATAGCTTTGCTGTTGATAAGTGCTATTTTTGACCGTGATATTTTCAATCAATGGATATAATTTGCATGAATTGCGTCAACGCGCGGGAAAAACTCGGATAGATTTCCATAAATTAACGTCATTGTAGAGCTAGATAAGGTTTCAAAGTCCTCATGGACAGTAGTTGCTTGATCAGAGACAAAAGGAATGTTAGCTATGTTATGCTTTGTTAAGTTTCAAACAGAATAGTCTTGATACCCATTTTTACTGTGTAAAACACTGGTTGGCCGTTTTCGGCTTTGGTGAAATTTGGAAAGTTTAAACTCCGTTGAAAGTTTAGTAATTTGAGCCACAACGTTTTGAAAATATGATTAGAGTGTTGTTTGTATTTAGTGGAAAACCCTGTTACGATGAATGCTTCTCACCAATCGTTCCTCTTATGAGTAGTAAATCTTATGATTTATATTTAATGTTAACGTTTAAGGGTGTGACTTCGTATTTCGCAAGGGTAGGCTTGTATCACTGTACTGAGAGTTGAACTCTCAGTCTTTCTAGGAAAATGCTGTGTAAACACTCGTTTGCTTTGCAAGCAAACAGATATTAAAGATCACAACTTAGGATTGTCTAAACCCGCTTTGTAAACTGGCCGAAATTCCGGAGACGCCTTGAGATGGCTGTTTCCAAAATGAATGAACGGTTTCTTGGCGTCTTATAACTATATGATTGTGATAAATTGTTGGATGCAAGTCAACTTAAACTTAAACATTAAAAACAAAAAATTGGTCACTGTTCGTTTAGTTTATAAATATCTACGAACTGCGTCAGCTTCGCTTTGTTTGAGGGCAAAAAGTGTAACAAGATACGCTGAACGCGCAAGGTGATTGAGGCATGAGGCGAGCGTTCTTTCTGGTGCACAAATAAACCTCCTGGGGGTGGAAACGTCGCATATTTTTAGATCGCTTGGAATACCTTTCTTGACGCTTAGATCCTTCACAAACCGGGTACTGATCTTCCAAGGCAAGTTAAAAATAAAATGCTTTGTTATTTGTTTAGAAGAATTAATTTTCATAATATTTTTGTTTCCATAATCCAAATCCTCTAGCCGAGTGCTCATTTTATTGCTTAACAGTTGACGTGAAAATATTTTAGCCGATGTGACTTCAATACAAATGGAGGTCAAATTTTTGGGTTGAGCGAATATGAGCAATCTTATCCTCTTTGTGTAAGACCGTGGGAAAATATCGATATCACGAATCAAGGAAGTATGCAGTGCATTCCACTGCACTTACATATTTCCGGTTTTCCAAGAATATCATGGATCATGACGTGCGTGCCTTTCATTTTAATACGCGTGGCTCGAGTCAAGCGCCTGAAGCATCATTGTGCGTGCGTACAATGATACTTGAAAGTTTATAAAACCACTTGATTCTTACCGTCTCTGGTTCATATCTGGTTGAAATCTTCTACTGAAGATTGTCAAGAGGAACCCGCTTGTCTGTCTGTCTAATAAAACCGGCATGCTGCGCTATAACTCGCTCAGGACTCGATGACAGAGACAATCGACTGGCCTGGTCATATACTGCATTACAGATTGCAGATCATCCTGCGCACTGAGTGAAATCCGATTTGTCTAAATGGTTTTAAACCTGGCTCAGCTGGTGCTCGTTGTCAATTTTTCCTGTTTTCTGACCAAAGGAAGGGTGCGGGAAGCCATTTTTCCGCCAAGTTAAAATTGTTTGTTTATAGTCGGATGTTTGATATCAGTTGCGGGTAGAAAATTGTTATTATAGTATCGCTTTTGAAAAAGAAAACTATCGGACAATTGGTGTAAAAACTTAATTCGTTTTGATAAAACCTTGGAGATACTATTGAAAACGAAAACTATTTAACAATTGGTAGAAAAGCTTAATTTATTTTGATAAAACCTTGGAAACGTAAACTGTAAAAAGCTGTCTAGATTGTGTGACAAGGTAACGCAATCTCATTACAACGAAACTTGTATGGAATCTGTTCTCTGCCTAGCATTTGTCAGACTTAAAATGCAAGTCAATGTTAAGACTTCGGCTTTTTATTTCTGCCATTCATACATAATAAGTAAGGTTCTTGTATTCATGATGTCTGTGCAGGAAAAAAAAAGTGTTTTAGGCTCACTTCCGGTGCACAGTTCTAAGGTGTGGGTGGTCGGTGAGTTGGCGACTGAGCAGACTTCAACACGACGACTTCACATCATGCTGATATCAGTGGCCAACATAAACCACAAAACGCGTCTGGTTAATTTATCCCGAATTTTCAAAGAAACGTTGGTAGATTACCATCTTGTTTGCGGGCAGCTCTCTATATGAGATCTTTGTGTTCTATTCACACAGAGAACAAACACCGCGTCCTTCTGGTTGCAGATATCTACAGTTTATCAAGCCCGTGAATAAACACAAGCCATGACCTAGTACAAGATAACCTGCCTGATGTAATATCTGCATGCTGTTTTAAATAGCTGCATATAAACAGATTGCCCGCATGTAATCACAGCGATACAAGAGGGTTACGCAATTGATTCTCACCGGCTGCGTGGTAGGTGGAGCATTCTTCACAGTGTTTCGTACATAACTGACGAGCTTCTCAGAAGCATAAACATTTATTCTGGCTATGACACATACATTCTTCAAGTAATACTCTCCATCTAAGTGAAGAGAAAATAAGGCACTATTTTACAGTGGGAACTTTAAAAGTGACACAGTAGTGATTTTCCAGCCCCGGGGGTTGGGAATTTTAACAGATAGAAGTCCAACCAAACCCGCAACTCTGTTGGGCGTTCGGTGCAGTACATGCCTACGAGGAAAGACCAAAATTAAGCGGCTGTTCTGAAAAATTATCTATGTAATCCCGCCCATAAGGTTCAGAAATTAATTTCTTTTTGCTCAGGTCGTATCCTCCACGGCCACGGCTCCCGCTACGGTTGCAGTACTGCTGAATGAACAAAGGAGTGAAAAAACATATTAGTTCTGGTTGTACATGTCATGAAACACAAAAAGAAACCGCAAAGATTGTCAAGTAAGGTGCAACGTCCAAATACTTCGAAAATTTATTGGTGTGTCATTGTTCAAACATTTCTCATCGAAATAGTCAACGGGGTTTCCAACCGACAAGACGCATACTTGTAACATTATTGGCACCAAGGGGAGTAAAAATTACAACTTTTATCCCGAGACGAATATTTTCACACCCTACCCATCAGGGGCGTGGGAATTAACTAGCATGAGGTCCGTTTACCGTTTCTTCGAGAAAAGCGAAAAATACTACAAGTAGTTAATTTTTTCACAGTTTGTTTTTCCAGATTTTCATTTCAGAAAATATAAATGCTTGTTGGTAATAATTCCGAGAATTATCATAAGCATTTGCATTTCAAAAGGTGACATGCTTGTGGTCGCTAAATTTAAAATATTATGTTTATAAATAACGACGGCCGCCATTGACAATTCCATGCAGTATATAGAAACATAACGACTGCATACATGAATACCGGAAGTCCTGGAAAATGCTTTGTCTCCAGGGACCCGTTTCTCGAAAGCCCCGGAAACTTTTCGGGCCCGTAAAGCCATTTTCAGTCCATCTGCATCATTCTAAAAACGGAGAAGTGTATACGCCTGAAACTTCTTGTATGAAGGGAACTTCTCTTCATATTAAGAATATGTGAATACAACAGCTCTGTCGTAAGGCTCGAGATTTTGCTATGGTTTTACGGACCCGAAAAGTTTCCGGGGCTTTCGAGAAACGGGCCCCGGAGCCCTTCGTTTCTCATGCCAAGGCCGCGTCGGCAAAGAGAAACGAAAAGGGTTATGGGAACGAGAATGATCGCATATTAGATTGAAAAAGTGGGCAGGCGAAAGAAAAACGAGTGGGGTTGGGGAGAGAGCTCTTCCCCTTCTCTCTCCCTGACCCCGCTCTTGTTTCTCTCGCCCACCCGTACCTACTATCGAGGAGCAATAGACTGCAAGGCTGATACTACGTGAAAAACGTTTCGAGACACCAACATGACAAGAACCGATAAAGTTGGATCGCAACAGTGGACAGCTGTTTCGCCCTTCTTGGGGCTCGTCAGCACTGTGTCACTGTAGCGAAGATATGTAACGCCAGTCTAAAAGCCAACGCACATAAATTGCAAAATGACCCGTACACTATATCAAGTTCCGTACTTTGAACTCACTTGCGCTCTTGATATAGTGTACGGGTCATTTTGTAATTTATGTGCGTTGGCTTTTAGGCTGGCGTTACATATATTCGCTACAGTGACACAGTGCTGACGAGCCCCAAGAAGGGCGAAACAGCTGTCCACTGTTGCGATCCTACTTAATCGGTTCTTGTCATGTTGGTGTCTCGAAACGTTTTTCACGTAGTATCAGCCTTGCAGTCTATTGCTTGTCTTCATACATTTTTTTTGGCTGATCAGGTCTCTTGTAGATCCTACGTTGGCAGCGTTTATCGTATGCGGTCCCTTGCAGTTTCTGGTTTCTACTATCGATGACCGAGAGCCTAGAACCGGCTGGCAAAACAAACGTTTAGCAATGAAAAATCCCCCTCTTTTACCCTCACCTTGAAGGGAAAAGAACGCCTGATAGCAGGTTTCGAGAAAAGGGAGGTTTATCCAGGCTAGGCTATCCAGGATCCGATTTGGATGATTAGCCTAGTGACAAAGAAATGATGCCCTTGAGCCCCCTTTAGCTAAAAAACACAACACTATTGGTCACGTGACTGATAATTCTAAACCTTTAGCTGCAGCTAAATGAATTTCAGAACCGGAAAGAGCATGTTTTAAATGACAAGAACACCAATTTTGCGGTGGAAGGTTGAGATTTAATGACGATTTGAATACTGAAAGCCGGGGGAAGCTTTGCCCTCCTATTCTGTCATTAATCACTACCACTATAAAAGGAAGCTGCTAGCATACAACTATTGAAGATAGAACGAGGTGTAAAATATTAGGAACAAAGGAAACTTATAGGCTCTTAAAACGAAAGGCAAAGATTTCATTGCAGCTTGAAAACTCCTAAAATTTCTAGGATTTGTCTAGAAAACCACTGGAGCGTTACCGGAGGCAAAGCGACTTCTTCCCATACAACTCCTTCTAATTTCTAATGTCCATAAAAATTTCCTTTTATGAAGGATATAAACCTGAAAATTTTCATGTAAGCTTTTTTGTAAATGTTCTTTTCATTTGTGATAACCTTATGTATTACAATGTCCAAACCAACGTTTTCTTAAAAGCACGTCACGTGACCAACTGTTGCATAAGGCCTAATAATCATAACTGTTGTATCATTTTCAACCTTCACGAGCTCAATGTCCTGGGGGAAGTACTTGACTCATACTTGGATATGTGGGTTCAAAACCGTAACGCTGTTTACTCAAGACTGAATACCAAACCTTGTGTAGGACAAAGAAATCGAAGCCGGAAGTTAACCCCGGTATAGTCACTCCATGCTCCAACGTTCGGAAATCGAACTCAATTGAACACAATCGAACTCAATCCGTGGATTGAGTTCGATTGAGTTCGATTGAGTTCGGCAATTGAGCCAAATCAAACACCGAAATTTGTGTGAGTTCGATTTCCGAACCATTCGAACTCAGTCGAACAAATCAAACTGAACCGAACTGAATTCATTAGATTGTGTTCGATTGGGTTCGGCAGTCGAACTCAATCGAACACAATCCAAAGTATTGCGTATGTTCACTGAATAAATCCGCTTGAACAAAGATTGTCATGTGGTCTCGAAAACATGAAAAACACGTATTATACTAAAGCATCTTGAGCCTCGAGAAACTTGTTTTTGATTTTCAACACCAATTTTACAAAAAATCAAGAGTTCAGAAATCAAATATTCGATTTAGTTCGATTGTCCAACTATTTTTGTGTGAGTTCGATTTGGTTCGATTGCCGAACTCAATCAAACTCAATTCCTGGATTGAGTTCAATTTAGTTCGATTGAGTTCGATAGAAATACAGTTCGATTTGGTTCGATTGACTATGCCGGGAGTTAACTTAGACTACGAGTAGTCCCTCTTTCGCTTAGTCCGTCGAGCGAGACCGTAAATAAACCGCGATGAAAAAAAACGCGTGAAATCCTGGGGGCGAGACGCGCGCGCTTCTCGCCCCCAGGAGTTTGCGCGGCCATTTTTTTCTCGCAGTTACGCACGACGGACTAAGCGAAAGAGGGACTCGTGGTCTAAAGTTAACGAGATTGGCAGCCATAAACCTGAAAATTATCTGGACCTAGTTGTTCAAAGGGTGAAAACACAATCCACTGGAAAAATCACTATCGGTGCATAAGTGTTGACAAAACAAACTACATTATCCACTGGATCATGATTTATCCAGTGGAGAGCGTTACAGCCCGATGTTGAATTGAAGGTTTGTTAGTTTGTCACGCAATCTTACTTCCCTACGAACGCTAGGGAATGAGGATGAGTGCGAGGCGGGCCACAAAAGGCTATTCCAATTCTCTCGGATTACCAAGTACTAGCAATCGCACAAGCATATCATGTTTAGGCAGTTTCAAGAAAGCCGAGCGAGCGGTGTTCGCCCTTGTGAGATCTCCCTCCACAGGGCACGCAAGTATAAGACTCTGGCTTGCCACAGAGTATAGTGCGGGAATTTATACTTATTTTGGAGACAACAGTCACTGAAAGTATTTGTCAAAAATTTTATTGACTTCTTAACTCTACATAACAAGATTTCAAGGATAATTTAACAAAGAATAACTTAATAATTTTTATACAACTATCACACATCTTGATAAAAACATATCCTGACTCTCTTTAAATTGGTTATTAAACAATTAAGGTACTTTTAACCTTCAATGAATTAGAAATACTCTTCCTAGGTTTGGAGAATGTATAAATTTTCAGACAAATTTGACTGAAAATTGAAGCTCAAAGGACTCTGAGTAGCCGAACTTTTATTCATTGTGTACTAGTTTAGATCACTTTATAGACTTTTATAGTAAAGAAAAGGTAACTGTCTCCCCCTAAGAATGCCATGTGAACAGAAATTTACAAAAAACTTTCATGGGCTGTTTGTTTGTCCCAGATGGACGATTTCAGTGATAAGTGCTCACTTATTGTCACACATTGAATGATCACATCATGAAAAGTATCTCACCTTACTCTCCCACACAGAATTTTACTATTTGTACGAAAATGATTTTACAACTTTTATTTACTGATACGGGTACTAAAAAGGTTAGATGCACTCTACAAAAATATCTGGTCCTCGAAAATATATCAAATGAGAATACATTATAGCATACTGTATTTCTACCTTGTCCTATATTGTTGAAAAAACTTTCTCACCATGGGACGAAAAGTGTAACAGCATTACTGTTGAGCTTTCAACACCCAAGAATACAACATTCAAATTAAAAACAACAACAACAACAACAAATGCAAAATTTAATTTTGCAAAATATTGAAAAATAAATAGCTTTCATTAAAATGGTCACACAATAGGATTTCATCCAAACTTAAAACTACGAACAAAAAAGACTGGAAGTTTGAATCTTGGGAGTGAAAAGAAAGGGTGTTTTGTAACTTCTCTACCACTTCCACCATCAATTCCATAGTCCACAATGTTGTGTGTTGTGTTACACATTGTGTGACAGAATGCAGTCACGCAATTGGAAACTCCAAAATGTCATCAAGCATGGCAAGCACAGAAAAGAGGATTTTTAATTGAGTGCAGCGCAGTATTAATGGGAGGCAACAACCAACAGCCATTTTGCTCCCCATTTCTAAAACTAGCGAGAACAGGATCTGGAATAATCTTTTTCAGGAAACACTATGATGTGTACATAATAAATCGATAGATTTTTTTCTAGTTTTGAGTCAGTTGTTAACCTTAAAATGCTTGTAGAAAAAGTTATAAAGTGTGCGTGACCTGATGTATTTGAATAGAGTTATGCAGTTTCAAATATGTAACAACTTTCAAGAAATATCACATGGCAGAACAACAAATATGTAAACCTAGTGTCTTCAAGCACTTAGCATAGCCAAAAGCAGCTAACTTAAGAAATCAGAAAAGGCCAGGATACACAACAAATGATGAATGGCTCAATGCAGCATTAAAAGACAGATAAGACATATAAAGTGTGAGGTTTGAGCTTGCGTGAATAAGAACTCTCCAAACCGGGCAAAAACAACACCCTAAATGCATCCCTACTTAATGCATCCCCGCTAGCCATGAAGTTGACTACCGGTACAAGATTCCAAGTCCACTAATAATAAATTAATTATCATCATTGTAACAATTCATTCTAAGGGCCCCTTGTCATTTTGCAAACTATGAAACTCCTGAGTGGTCAACAACTTGTATCAAAAGGGATCGTATAGGCTTGCCTGACAAGACAGAAAAAAATCAAAATGAAGCACGGTGATGAGGCAAAACTTTTTTTACGAGGGCCAGTGTCGAAAAGGACAGTTATCGAAAGTTTTCTTTCCCTTTGCCATGTTAAATAACCAAATGTCACCAAACATACCTACTAACTGGACAAAGAATCCTACAGAGCAAAACAGAACCAGTATTTTGGGGTAGAAGAACAGAATTACAAGGATGGAAGTAGATTGCAGTCCTTTCATTCAATTTGGTTTTGTGGCAAAATGCCACAGAATCTAAATTGCCATTCTTGCTAAATTTAGTAATCTTTCAGTCATTATTATCTCTTTTTTTACTTAACATTTATTTGCTTTCACCGCGAGTTTTTGCTGGTTTTTCTTTCTAATGCAAGGCAAAGGCAAGTTCATAAGCAGGCTCACAGTCATACTTATGAAAACACACTCAAGAACCTGTTTTCTTCCACACATGGAGCCATGAAATGATAGCATAGGGCAACCCTAACAAATTCTTTTTCTCCAAAATGGCTAACTGTTATTTAAAATAGCTAAGTGTGTTTAATGTATGTTGTTCAATAGCAGATGGTTTCACTAGATTTACTGCAAAGGGAAGGAGATACCTTAATTGTAACTATTGTTCACAAATTGGTCAGCAATGGTGACGCAGCCCACAAAGACGTTGTAAAGTTTCATTGTATCCTTAATTTTCTACTGGTGTTAGATTGCAAGGTCATAAAATAAATACAAAATGAATAATTTAACTTATTATTGATGACTTGCATTATAAACTTCTACAAAATTGTCAACACAAAAAAATACCAAGCTCACTGAGGTCCCAACAAGAAATTAAAATACAAAAAATATCAGGACCTTGTACAAATCTACAATGAACTGAGCTTTCAATTTATTCAAAGTCAAATTCAATTTTAGGCTTTCAAATAACAAGACCTAATCTAAATAAGCCATTAATGAAAAAAACAAACAAAATGTATAAATATGACTTGGCATTATCTTTCAATTTACCTCTCTCTGACCATAAATTAATGTTCAGTCTACATAAAGTTTATTAAATACCTTTTAATCTCATTTCTGTATCATTAAATTTTCACCAATTAAACTTTGGTGCCATTCTACAGAGGTGGCAGTAAAGCCTCCAGCTCATCTGCTGAGCGGTACAGGAAAGCTGCGGATTCTCTGTATCCTGCTATCAGCTGTCGTATGGCTTGAACCTCAGTAGCGCTAATCTGACACTGGGTGAGCACCTTTGGTTTGGGAAGTGTAGGGCCACCATTTTCTGCATTGTGTAAAGGAAAATACTTGTTAATAGGCCTGTGAATAAATATTTCAGCTATTCTTACAGCACATCATCAAGAAAATGAATACCCTCTTCATAGATCATATATACATATTTATTATACGGAGAAGAGTGTTTTACTGGGAACTAAACCACTCGTAGATTCCATATGCCACTTCATCCGGGACCCGAGTGGCGTATTTTCCGTATGTCACCTTTGTGAGTGTCGTATCGTTCAATGAAGTCATGATTCCCGCCTTTTGCTTTTGTTGAATTGGTTTCTCCATATAATAAAAAGAACATTACATGTTGGCAAGAAGATATGAATTTTATGTTCTCGTGGCAAGAACAATATCTCACTCGTTCGCTTCGCTCACTCATGAGATATTGTTCTTGCCACGAGAACATAAAATTCATATCTTCTCGCCACCGCGTAATATCCTCTATATATACTCTAACAATTGCATGTGAAGACCCCTGAGGAAGGTAAATGTTGAAATGCGTCGGGTGTTGAATAAAGCGTTGAAAACAGAAGCCCATTCTCCATTGTGCGAGTTATATATACAGTATATATATATAAAATTACAGAAGCCTGGGGAGGCAGTCTTTTTCATTTGGGTTTTACACAGAAAAGGACTGAACAAAGAAAAATCTGGAAGAACTCATTTGAATGAAACTAAAACTCTTGAAACAAACTGTTACCTTTCAAGTATTGCTCCCTGCTGTGCTAAAAATCTAGGGTGACCACCCAAAATGTAACATTCCATTTGGTACTGAAACTTCACAAACCTGCATTTTTGGTTGAATGGAAAGCACTCTCTCTTAACTTTCCTACGCATGTTAATTTGAAAAATCACGCCATTTTCTATTCCATTTGTCTGAACTATATGTAAATACAACTATGCAAGAAGACATATTGGCACCACTCACCAGTTGGCCTGTCAATACTTCTTGTGTTGGTGTTATTCTGCGGCACATGAGATGATGCCGGGGATGATGTAGCAGAAGGCAGAGCACCTGTACTTCCGGAAATCTCACTGTCAGCTCCGACATGTCGTGCATTCTCTGCTTCATTAGCACAAGCTGATGCTAATATGTTCTGCAAGGAGAATAATGAAAAACAAATTAATTTCATTTCAGAACAGGAAGTGCATCACAGTGTTATTTTGTAGCAGCTGTATACAAGGCTCTAATAATATATCTACATGTACATACAACCAGTTAAAACCTCTATGACCATAACAACCTAATAGACATTTTCAGAGTAGTGCAGTTAATAGTATGTAATATCTAATAACACTGTACTTTGCATTATTCAAAATCATTACTGCAGATAACAGGATCCAGTTACCTGTACAAAGTCTTTCATGCATATATCATGATTTCGCATTGCAGAAAAACATCCTGCCCTTTAAAACCTGATATACGACTCCACCTCACCCTCAGACGTCAGTTCATGGATACTGGTAATCAACAGTAGAAATGACTGGTCTAACAAGAAATCCACCCGAGTTCGCCCAGAATTAAAAAGAAATGATACCATATCAAAGGAAACACATACAACACACAAATGACAATGAGGTAAACTTACATTCACTTCAGCCATCTGAGCTGCTGACATGTTGGGATTGGAGCTCTACAGGAACAACCAGATAAAAGTACTTGATGTACAACGACCCAAAACCCCAGAATGATCAGCATTGAATTTTTTTTAGTTACTGAAGATAATATTAATGTGCAGTTCCAGAAAATATCCCTACCTCCCCATGGAAGGGATGTTGTTTCTAAGACCCCCACCCCTCTGGAAATTCCAATTAAGCTTCATACATTTCTCGAAATTCTTTGGTCTTACAGAACCCCACCCCCCAGGAAATTCCAGCCCCTTCTGTGGGAGGAGTATGGATATTCTCTGGAATTGTACAATACAAAGTTGGGCAGTTCTAATAACAAGTCCTAGAACAGCAAAAGTCTTTAACATCTTAGGGCCAATTTAAATGGCACAGCTTTGTCATACATGTATGTGACAAGCTATACTCTATTCCTGACATGAAATGTACAACTTGCTTGCAGCTTTTGCACACAATAAGGAAAAATTTATAAGATTTTGAAACACACTTTAACACATCTTTTGAGTCAGACAATGTTATATGATAAAGCTGTATGGGATTTTTCCATTCCACCAAGTTGTACCATCCTAACTGACCCTAGCTGTGGTGGCTGCTCAGGTAAAGCACCCATCAAAGCCAACTGCTTACAATATAGCTGGCGATTTATAACAGAATACCTGCTAGAGCTGAAACAGGTGGCAGGTCTTAAAGTGCCCATACCATAAAATTGTTCCCTCCCCCCCTCTCATTTGAGAGTCCACACCAAAAAGGAACCCACCCCATCCCTGCAATATAAAAAGTCAATAATGGAAATAAATGATCATGATCTTTTGCATTATTCACTTGTAAAAGTAAATTGGCTCAGAGAATTTTCTACGGGTCAGAAAACAACAACTACTATAATTCTAAACTGTTCACTCACCATTTGATCTGCTGCACGTTTAAGAGGCTCCTTTAGTTTCTTTAGCCGTCGACATGACTTCAGGTATGTTCTTATTCGTTTCCTTGCTCTGTCTCTGAACTCTGGAAATTGTCTGTTACACGACTGAATTATGGCTAAGATTTTCTCTTTGGGTTGTTTAGAGATTGGAACCAGCCTGTCAAGGTTTTCGTCCACAAACAATCTTACAAACATCTGAAAGACAAGGCAAATTGGAATAAGGATATTTTTCTAAAGAAATGCTCTGCTACATGTACGTTACAGGTGGATAAATAAATGTTTTGTGCACGATGAATCTAGTAGGAGCCCGAGGTGTTTTTTCACATTCTGGGCGCTCAAGGGGTTTAAGGGATAAGATTGCAGATGACGAAAGCTTCTTGTTAGGGACAGAGATGACAGCCTGTTTTTACAACACATTTTGATCAACACAATAGCCCATAAAAAATTACCTATGTCAGGTTTAGGTTAATCAAAGACATAGTGAATTATTGATAAACATTTCCAAGCATCATAAAATATATACATACATGTGTGGGTTATTGACCAAGCTTGTTTGGTCAAGATGGCTAGATATTGGCCAAGTTCTATATTTCCATGTTTAAAAAGGTTGACTGAGACAGAGTCAAGATCCATAAAAGAGCCAAAAAAAAACAAAAACAAAAAAGGAAAAAAAATATGAGGCCTATATCCAGCCATCTTGACTGAACAAGCTTAGTCAATAACAAATTTACTTAAACAGAAGTCAACACTATTTTCTTTTCAAACACAGCGGGTAATCCTGAGCGGGCAAGATAACGCCAATCACAACGCTGGATTCAGTTCATCTTGACTGCGTATGGAGCTAACCATATAATAAGTATAAGTACATGTACATGTACATAAATATAGTTACACCATGGACATTTTACCATCTCAAGAGACTGAAGCATGATTACAAGTGACTTGTACAATATGCACTTTACAGGTAATCAAGTTGTTAAGTGATAAAAAATAAATTAAACCTTGATCTTTGTATGACAAGGCGTGATCTTACATTGAAAGCTTTAAGTCTCTCTGGGTTGACATTAGCAGGGTCAGCCTTCTCTCCGTCACCTTCTCCATCTTCTCCCTCGCCATCATCATCATCTTCATCCTTCAGTCCAAGTGAGGCAGGAGAGCTGGCATTTTGAATAGGCTTCAACATTTCACATAAGTTCGGTGGCTCCTACAGGTCAACAAAATAACACGATACGCACATTAAATGTTTGTTAAGAACAAAATTACACACTTCCATAGAACCATTAACCTTGTCTCTCCTTCTAGGACACACCACAGGTCAGAACAATATAGCAATAACTGGAATGAACATATACAAAAATTGTGCTTCACATCAATTCAGAAAAATAAACAATTGGCATGGTACATGTATCTTTGTTCATATATGGACAACAGCTTAATTAATACTAAACAATATTATTAGATTATGACCTTGAGATTTCTATTGCACGATAATCTAATTATGAATAATCTAATATTGTTTTAGTATAAATCTATTAGTCGTTCAAAACTTAATCTAAATCCTCTTCACAGACACTTCGAAAACGCCAAGAAGCAGCCTTCATTTTGTTAGCAAGGGCACACTGCTACACTACTCACTATCTATCACAGAATAGATAGTGAGTAGCATAGCCAATCAGAGAACAGCATTTGTGATAGAAGGTTAGTAGATTTATACTAAAATATAATAGAAGCGGCATTATCAAGGTGCAATACATTGTGTCATTACAGAAATATCCATACCTTCCCCATGGAAGGACCCCCCCTTCATCCCTCTGGAAATTCCAAGTAGGCTTCGTGCATTTCTTTAAATTTTTGGTCTTACAGCAACCCCTCCCTCCCAGGAAATTCTAATCCCTTCAGTTGGGGGGGGGGGGGGGTACGGATATTTTGTAGACCTGGAGGCACATTGTGTATATCCCACCGCAGAAAAAAAAAAAAGACTGACTTAATCATGATAGCTCACCTCTTGGCCATATTGGACAAGTGGTTGACTGAGTAGGGCTCTTTCATGAGCCAGGCCAGGCAAAAAAGAATTAAATAATCTTTGTACCCACTACCATATTTAAAGTACTTAAACTTGCTTGCTTCTATTCAAACCATTACTCTTCAACAAAGAGGACAGTAAAAGCAACAATGTATTTAGTGCAAAGCTTTCTCACCCTAATAACAGCAGGGACTGTGTTCTCCAGTTGAGCAGGTGAGGTAGCATCATAAAGCTCACCATCCTCCTCGCTTTTTCCACTGTCACTACGAGTGTCTTCACTTGTCACACTGCGTCCATCAGCTGCTCGAGGACTGTTTGCATTGTGGTTTAATACCCCTGAGCTTCCGATTGGAATGGATGCAACTGGGACCACATATGAAATTGGGATGGCCTCTGCAAGATCAACATTCTCTTAGATAACTCACAAGAAATTTTTAAGAGAGAAATGGCTAATAATAAAGCTTATTCTAACCTTACAAAAATGAAAGAAAAAAGTCCATTACAACTTCACACAACAGGAGTGCATTCCAAATTTTGGGGTCATCATGCTGATCAAGTATTCATAAATTCATTTGGCAGCTGTGTTGATATATTTGCAGACAATGTGTCACACTACCAAAGTGCACAAACAATTTGACATTGGAAAGACATTTCTTTTGTCAAGTTTGTCACGATGTTATGAAGTGGCTGCCACATTGTTTGTCTGAGTAGAAAGCTGTTTCTGCCACCTTTTTTTACAGTCAGACAAGTAGCCAAGCAAAAGGAATCAAGGCAGCAAGCTGGAGGTAGGCTACTTAAAATAATTCTATGTTGTTAAATGAAAAGAAATAAAACCTCTAGGGATCAAGGTATGCCACCACCCTCAAAACTGAAAACAGTCAAACTTTGCCATTGATGCTTCCTTAACAAGCATGTATAATAGCAACCAGCCAAGCATTACAAGCAGTATTTTTGTGGTGTAGCTGAAGGAAAAATGAACACACTGCATAATACTGAAGCAAACCAAAATTTTTTAATGTGGCTGAATACGATCTAGGCAAAGTTAGACTCAAACCAATGCAGTCAGCGGTTTCTCCTGTCACAGTACGTGACCTGCGGGGCGGTCCTCTGGAGACTTGCAGGGCTATTGTGTCTCATTGCTTTACACGTGCAGTGCTGCTAGCTGATCATTGCGGATCATTTGCTCTGTGTTTTAGTGAATCTTTGCGGATTCTCGCCCCTTCCCCTCCCTCCCTCTTGGTTGCTGGCCTTTAGGTAAGTATGAATCAGGTAAGTTGTTTGGCCATTGATTCATTCAGTGTGACAGTGCCAATTAGCGGCCACTTTTGGGGGTGGTTCCCGCTTCCAGGGTTGCCATGGATACCTCCCCTTTGGCTTATGGCTTCTCCTCCCCACTAACCTTTCAGGCACCAGTTCCCAAGCTCATCTATTTGTGACAGGGCTCAAAGTTAACGACCAACTGGTCACATATGCAACTAGATTTTTGGCTGTGCACCTAAAAAATCATGTGTGGTCGCACCACCGCGCCCTAAAAGCCAAAGTACAGTGCGACTTCTCTAGTGCTTACTCACCTGACCATACTAACGTACTCAGATTGATAAATATAAATATAAACATAGATATAACACAACCAGGCACCAAATAATAAAGTTGCACCATTTTCCTTCCATCACTGTGTTCTATTCGTCATCTTTAAGCCTAATTTCCCAGTGGATTCTCCGAACTTGAACATTCATTTCTTCCCCATGTTCTGTGTTGTAAACAACTCTGCTGACACATGCAGATGAAGGAATGAAGCACATGCTTCCTGCACAATCAATGATCTAGTGGAAAGCGTGGAAACTGGGAAAGAAAAATTAAATCGTGTGCTTGTTCTTCACGAACAACAAATACAGAATGCCGTGTTTTGTAAAGAAAGCTTTGCTTTCGCTTGTCAGACATACAAAAATGTCCAGCGTTTTCAGAACAGGTCGGTCCACGAATTCTATGGCTTGAAAGATAGCCAAATGAGCAAAGTTTGTGCTAGTTCTCACGAATACCCAGATGCTGAATAAATCAAGAATCTTCGTGAACAGAATTTCAAAGGGAGGCTAACAACAAGCAACTGGATAGTGAGGATACTCAACAGAGCGATGTCAGTAGTTAATATCTAAGCATAACCCTTGTGTGAGATATCCTGATTCTTTTATTTGTTTTGGTTGTGTTCAATACTGCTAGAATAGGTCCATATTGCAACACGAAGCCTGAGTTGCTCTTTTTGGAGTGTTACTCATGTAAGTATTCTTTTCAAGTAGGTGCTCCAAGTATCTGGAGCTGTGCGCCTAAAATTTTTAACTCTTCGCCTAAAATTTTGGCAGTGCACCTAAAAATTTACACCTGGTTGTACAAATGCTCCCAAAGCCAAAAATAAACTTTGAGCCCTGTGTGATGAGTTTAATCTGTCAAAAAACAATTTGTCAGCTACCCAACTATCATCACAGATTGAAGGAGCTTCACCTACCACTTGGATTCTGTGACGACATTTTAGTTGCAATCGTCAAACTATGCCGGGCAAGAAACTTCTCTACCCATCCACTGGAAGCTTTAAATTCAGGACATTCATCACGAACAAGCAATCTGGCTTGGGCCTGGATTGCATCTCTGGTGACAGGCGTCCCTTTCTCTTGCTGCCTGAGCACCCACTGCAAAAGTTTCTCATCAGTTTCATTAGAGTAGCTTAAGCGACGTCCACCCCCTCCAGGGGAACGTTTCTCCTTTTTTGTAGGAGGACCATGTTTGCACCAGACTTGGACAGTTGAGCGAGGTACATTGTACTTGCGAGAGGCTTCACGTACTGTAGTTTCCTTAGCGTAATTGACAACCTCTTGCTTTTGGTCTGTAGAATAAGTCTGATAGCCTGGTAATAGTCCTTTTGCAGCCAAGTTTTCATCACTTTGACAAATAGCAGCTGTTGACACACAAACAGATGAAGACAAAATAAAAAACCTGATCCCTGATTGTACATTACGACTTATTGCTCTATGTACCAGGGCTGTCAATAAGGGCTGTACACCCTAGAAACTGTAATGACTGAGCATGCTTGATAGGCCCTTGTTGTTACGGGTGAACTTGCCTGTAGTTGATACAATTCACCCATAAAGTAACAAATTTGTTACGGATGGGAAGATCAAGGCTACAGTTAATAACAGCACTGTGTACATCTCATTAACTGTTGAAAATGCTTGGGCCATTCTGAGAGAATATCACCCCTCAGTATTATTTTTTTTTGTACAGAACTCAATAATTAAAAAATAAATGGTACATACTATCAAGCCCCAAGACCTACATCTCCAAGTATGGTCCTCACCAACAATATTGGAACTCTTAATAGTCAAATCTTGTGATAAATAAAAGTAGAATAGCCCTGAACATGTTGGCTAGTATATCCAAGCTGATCACCTTTTCTATCCTCTCCCCTCCCTACAGCTCAGCACACGCTAGGGGACACGTTGAGGGGATACCTAGTAGGGACATGTTGAAGCCAGTTTTTCTTATGTGATATGCCCATTTTAACATGAAATTCAGCTGGTTTGAATTCATGCATCATACAGGGCTCGTACCCTTTTTCAGAAACAAATTTCCAGGACTTTTCCAGGACTTTCCAGAACTCAGATTGATTTTTCCAGGATCTCTAAAATTCACATTAACCCTTTCACTCCCAAGATCTCAACGTTAATTCTCCTTACTGTCTGTCATACATTTCATATCTTTTACTTGAGTTAAACAGATTTCCAGAAATTTCCAAGACCAGTAGCCTTTTTCCAGGACTTTCCAGTCCTGGAAAACACCACAACAAAATTCCAGGACTTTCCAGGTTTTCCAGGATCCGTACGAATCCTGATCATAAAGCAGGGACAAAAAGACATGTGCACCACTCTTGTAAACTGTCTAAACTACAACACATTCTATGCCTCAGTCTGCGTACTGTCCCTGAAACCTGCATCCTGTATGTGTACACACAAAGCAGCTTGTCCCCGCTTCACATGCCCGTACATGTCCCCTAGTGAGTGCTGACCTTTACAATAGTTTTAGGTATTTTCTGATAATGAAAATTTAAATGCTAATTTGGGTCATTTAGATTAAATTGATTCTGGTAATGAAAAGAACTAACCATCTCTAGGTAAATCATTGCCATGACCTCCATTCAGTGCTGTATCCATAAGTTCATGTTCCACTACTGGTGAGCCCATGCCATTTCTGTTACCATTCTCTTCAAACACGTCCTCTGCGATGTCCCTTTTAAATCTCTTCACCCCATATGTAGCACCTTCTTCATCTGAGTCGTGGCTGGAGAATGATGCTTCTACATCTGATTCCTGATTAGAAAAATACACACCACCTTGTTGACAAAAGTTTGCTTCACAAAATTTCCCACATTCACAAATACTTCTGACACTGGAGGCAGTGTTAATGTTGTTAATGTTGCAATCGCTGCATTATGAAGGATATTATTTTGATTTGTAAGCTTTTTTGGAGTATATTCAAACCACCAAGCACTGGTGGTTTTGAATCAGGCTACCTGGGAAGTCATGTCTTGTGATTTACAAGTTTATAATGATGGGCAATCGTGGCAAAAAATCTGGGACATGCAGTGAAAATGTAAACACTGCATTTTTTCTCCTTAGTCTCCACCCATCCCAGACAATCAGAAATATCAGCCTGGTGATGTTCTCGTAGGTCTGGAAAGGGTGCATCCTGATTGTCTGGGATGTATATTTATATAACGTGTCTAAAACCAGCCAGTACAAGGTGTATGTTTACATAGTAGATGGTGCTATAATTTCCAAAACAATTACCAAAACGGTTTTGAGAATATGACCAGGGCATGGAATTCTGCTTCAGCACATACAAGGACGACCTTAGTTTCAACTTCAGTTAAATGAATTTTGGATCAAATTTGTTCTGGGGTATCAGATTCTATACATTTTATTATCAATCCTAAATTTATAGCTGATCTTCTATAGCATTCATGTAATTTATAAACATGGTTAAAGCTGCTTCTAAAAAATATGATAATAAAAACTATGATAAAGCATTCGACCTTAACTTCATGTTTTGCTAAGTTTTTCCTGTTGTACATGTAGGTTCATAAAATTCTGTTTCTTTCAATTTGGGCAGCCATTTATAGCTTCCAAGTGCAAATAAACAAAATAATTTTTACCACAAATTTTTCTGCATTTCCGATGCAATATTCAAAGCTAAAACACCATGGAAAAAGCTTTTCAATCAAAGGAATTCTATGAATTTTCTCTCCCTCTCTCTTGGGCCTCTGGGCCTCTCCAACCCAAAAGTGGATTTCTCATAATCCTGCTTCTGAAATGAAACGTCTAGTGTAATCAGTGATCCAATGAAATCATTTACTTTAATTAGACAAAGAAGGCCAGTCATACGCTAGGACAACATGGGATATAGAATCTTCAATAGCACGCTCTGGATTTGCCCGATCGAGAACCTCCAATCTAAACCGTTGCACCCTTTCACACCCAAATTCTTGAACACGCAATACTCCGGGCTGCAAGCGCAGCTTCCGCAACCAAACGCATCCGCAAAATCGTCCCGCTACCACACAAACAAGAAAGAACCATCTGCCTCCTTCGACATTAAAATCTACTGTTTATTCGAAGTGTCTGGGAGCCGCTACGCTCCTTCTCCAAACAATGAACATGCTGAAAAATCTGATGTGACAACAACTTCCTCGCTTACGTGATCTAACTGAAAACCCTACAGATCACGAATCGCGAGAGAAGATGAGGAAAATTGGAGAGATCTTTTCAAAATAGGATAGCAAGGCCACATGCAACACCAAGATAAGACAGCACTTGGCTAATTACCTCACTTTTGCAATATTTCGGGTATGAATATTTCATGTCTTTCGAGGGAGAAAACAGGCCAAATATATTTTAACGCTTCCTTCTACGGATCACGCGTAAAAAATTGTAAACGGCGTAAATTTCCAGCGAGAAGCCTCAATTCTGAGCTAAACAAGTCTTACACAGCGCTTACATTAAAGCTGCGTTAAAGCGGAGGCCATCTGGCCGGCAAATTAGAACGTGGGCCTCTCATTGTTTTCTCTTCGCCGATTCAAAGGACAAGGGGTGTCATCTGCCGAAAAATCGCAAACGCAATCTACTGGCCCTTCCTGGATGAAACGATCCTCTTATGCATGAAACACCACAAGACATGTTTTCATTTTCTGATCTGCGAACAATTCCGGTAAGGCTTGGAGCTTAAAGCTTTCGAACCTCTTGCCGTTCAAGGAAGTCGAAGGGACGCTCATTTGTGTTCCCCCTTTACCTTCGAACAACAAAGCCGGCGCGGCGATGGTCGATTTTCTTTCGCTTTGATCCCAGCAACAGAATACTCCAAGAGTTGCACAAAACTAGAGCAATTTAACACAAATGTTATAGACCACTTCATCTGTTAAGTTACCTTTAGAATATGCTCCGACTTGACCTTCGCAATGGCTGCAAGGGCTTTGGTCGACATCTTCAATGGACTAGACAACGCCACAGAGAGACGAGGGGTACAAACAAGCCTTAAACTTTCGCCGCACCCAAGCGCTTCTAAGTCACTCGTACCGTCGAAAGCTCGACAATCGTTGAACTTCTTCTTCCCTCGAAATCGCTTTGACGGGTATTGACGGAACCCGTCCACAATCGTGTGGTGAAACGCCAAAATCACCGAAGCTAAACCAGGAGGCACCGGGAAATAATGGGCCAGAATTTAGACTCAAATTTTTGGCCTTTGTTGTCAGGCTCAGCAGCTGATAGCGTAAGCTGATCACGTGGGACAACCGAAGAATGGCGCCCGCGCGCCTGCTCCGAAAGGTTACCGCTGACTACCAGACAACAAAAAAAATCCGAAAAGTTCTGGACTCCCTTTCTAAGGAATTCCATTTTTCAGCAAGGAAGACAATTATTATTTTTTTGTTTTGGAAATAAAATCGTATGTCATAACATGCTCTGTATTTGTGTTCAGGGAAAAGAGAAAATGTGATGTGAGATGGAAGTATAAACGACGGAAATGGTGATCGTCGCCTATCAAAATACTTGCCGGGTCGAGAGTTGTTGTTTTTTTTAAATTTTTTTTTTCCGCATGGCTGAAAACTCACGAGTCCGCCGTTGAATGTGATTATATTTAAATTCTTATTTCAATATGTCATTTAAAATTTTCAAAAGCTATATTGCTTCAGCTGCTTTCACTTCAGTCTAATATCAGACTGAATATTTCAACTGAGCAAAGTTAGCTTACAGTGCGAAAATTCCGGCTTAACTACGTACATCTTTCGTTCGATTCAGCTGATCAATTAGAGTAAATTATTCTCCGTCTGCAATATTGACTGACATTATGTACCTAATATTAATTAATTACTGAGACCGGCAGTCCTTAAGTAGCTCACTGGATTCTTAACTTTGACTCAAAGTTTCCATGGAGCAAGTCCATTTGCGATGCAAATATATATCAGACATATTTTGCTGAAATAGTCTGAAGAAGCCAATACCAGCGGGTTTATTGAGTCCTGAGCAGCCTTGCCGACGCAATTCGTGCCGCAAATTAAAACAAATATTTTCAAAGGGCTGAAAACCAAAGGCCTGTGAGTTCATCGTTTCATCACGTTGTCTCAAACTTCGTAGAATTAGACCTTAAACAAATGTAAACAGAGCACGCTCTTCTCCGGCCACAAAATGGTTGTGATTCTGAGGAAAAGCTTTTAAGGTATAACTCACCACGAAAAGTCAAAATCAAAACTACTTTTTGTTCATTGACGGAAACCTGAAAAAAATGGTCTAGTATCTCCGAAATTATTCTGTCAGTGCAACTTGATGAATCTATAAAAGGGTATCTGGTCGTGTTACCCCCAAGTCGATTAGCCCCTAACCGTCTGGCCCCCTGAACCAGAAGTCGATTAGCTCCCAACCAGAACTCGGAAACACTGTTCATTTCTTGTTCTTTAAGCGTGAATATAGTGCGAGGGTGATTGGGGACTAATCGACTTCTGGTTTGAGGCTAGCCGGCTAGGGCCGGGCTAATTAACTTGGAGGCTAAACGACTGACACTCTAAGGGGCTCTATCATGAGTTACACATGCACCATCGCGAGGTTGTTATTTGAAATTGAAAACGTCTGGCAAAAATTTCGAATTTTTACGTCGCAAAGTGGACACCTCGCTCAAACAGTAACGACAATTTGCTCTCCCTTGCACGATTCACTTTTTCACCAGTTTGTTTGCCACTTTCCTGACATCAATTCATGACGTGCTTTCGTCGAAGAAAATTCGGACTGAACTACAGTTGATCTGGGTGCACTTTTCTTTATCAAAAAATTGTACTTTTACTAATATTCAGCAATTAGACTACGAGCCCGAGTTTTCTATGAGGGAATAGTCCATAAGGCATAGTTTTAGCAAACCACGACGGCGACGCTGTAACAAGAACGCCACCAAACAAAATGTTTAACGAGCAGAACAGTGGTTCTGCACGTGCGTTTTGAATCTAAAACTTTTTTTTACAAGGCGTCGTCCTCGGCGTCGCCGTCGTGATTGCTAAAACTCCTCGAATAGCTCATAGAAAACGAGGGCGAGAAGTCCAATTATTGTTTTGGTAGACACCGCACAAAACCTACTTTTTGTGTATCTATAATTATTTAGCCTCGCCCTCGTTTTCTATGAGCGAATAGTCGACTCGGCTATGCCTTGTTGACTATTCGCTCATAGAAAATTTTGGCTCGTAGTCTATTTGTTAAATACAGTCGAAGCTTCCGTAAGCGAACACCCAAACTGCAAGCCTAGGTGGTCGCTTACGAGAGCTTAGATCATATTGGGTCAAAATTTTGTCTCATTAGCATATGATAACTGCAGAGACTTTTCCTATGTTTTAAATGTTTTATTCATGTGAAGAGCCAATTTCGAGAAAAAATCCGGTACTTCCCATTGAGAAATTTCCTTCCCTTGTACTACCGGAGAAAAGCGATCGTGTTACGCCTTACTTTCAATTTCCGCTCTATTATCTGTCAAGTGACCGCTTATGGAAGGTTAAAAAACAAAAGAAAATTTCAGACTTTTAGCTCTAAAAGTGGCCGCAGTCGCTTACGAGAGGTGGTCGCTTACAAGAGGTTCCAAATATAATGACGATTTGACTTGGAAACTTCTGGTATCTTGGAAATTTTGAAAAACTGGTCGCTGAGGAAAGGTGTTCGCTGTGGAGAGGTGGTCGCAACCGGAGGTTCGACTGTAGAAAACGATGAGAGAAGCAATCAGATTGGCGAATTTCCAATAGAACACAGCTGAGTGACTACTAACACTGAAAAGGGATTTTGACTACTCAGAGCTTTAGTTAGAAAAATATTATGACCGAGGCAATGTCCACGAAAAAATTGTGACTGAGAAAATGTCCATAATAAAATTATCTTTCTTGATATTTAGAGTGTCTTTGATGATCATATATATAAACAACAAAACCGAAATAAAAAATGACAGAGGCAAGTGCCTCGATTTAGCTGTTACTAGCTACAGCCCCCTGCTACTGATTACAGAGAAGCTAGCAAGTCCCTAGCGACTGAAATCGCAATTAATCCGCTGGTGCCATTATTCCAGGGAATTCTGTGTTCGCTAAACAGAAACACGGAAATAAAAAGAAATGAACACACGAGCAGGAAACATTTATCGAGCATCAAGAGCATTGACGAAGGTGGAAGAACTGTACGCGATCCTGCGCTGATAAATCCCGTTGATGTAGTTCGTTTGCATGTGATATGAACGATTCAAATCGACATGATGGCCTCCCGAAAAAAGTGAATATACTTTTTGGTTGGCAGATCAATAAATCTTGGATTCACCGTGGGTTTGCAAAAGTAGCGCCGCCTGCCGCAAAAACCAAATCCGACAAGCTTGTAACCATTGTAACCAAGAGATAATCTCTTGTTGTAACATAACAAAAGCTGTCACGTGTACGTTAAATTACCGATTTTGACAAATTCACTATCAAGGAAATTTTAAATCAAATTCAAGACATTGTATGTGACAAAGAAACATCGTTCTGTTATCATGCAACTACATTGTTTAATAATATAGATGAAAAAATTACTCGATTCTGATTGGCTGAGAGCAGTGCAGTTCAAGTGTAACAACAGTCCAAGAAAATGTTACACCAGTACAAATTACACATCTTAAATCTGGATCATGATTGGCTGAAAGGCAATAGGAAATTTCTAAGCCAATGATATCACGTAAAATGATGACGAAAATTTTGTGCGGATACTTTGAAAAAAGTTTTCTGGATTGAGAAAAAATGGCTTCAAGAAAGATCTTGCGGCACCTCCTCCACGCGAATGTTTTCATGTTTATATTATTAATAAGTAATCATACGCTTTTTCTCGTTCAATTTGGAATTAATTTGCAATTTTGAGTTTTCCAAAATGCTAAAATTGCACTTGCCGAAGCGGCTCTTGCAATTTCAGCTTTTTGAAAAACTTACTCTTGGAAATTAATTCAAAACTGAACTCGAAACCGGATTACCTATGCCCATTATATTACATTAATATTTATCAATTTTAGTCTAAAGCTACTCACTAGATCAGAAGAGGGAGATTCCCGACCCTGCAAACAAGATAAGAACTGATTTTCAAAGCTTGGTAGTAATTCAGCAAGCCAAAGAGCAAATTTAAAAAGGTTACTCTTTATTCAAAATGAGAGCAACATAGAACTTAATATAATCAACTGACTCAGCGTAAGGAACAACTCTAAATCTTGACTCTCTGGGTTGCTATGGAAACCACGCTTACCAAGTCAGAAACAGGTGACAGCGGTCTGCCATGTTTCAGGAGGATTGAATTAAACCGCTGGATCCTCTGTTTGCAGGTACTACAACTCATCAGATAATACGACACTGCCTCACGGGGGAGGAATGCGTAGGTGTTCGCAACCTATCATAAGAAAACACTGATGATTAGTCATTTTTAAATAATAATCAAATGAATGCGCGCGCTCTGATTGGTCAATCAGCTATGGTTTATTGTGCCAGTAAACTCATGGAAATTTCGCTTGTCTTCTGAACTATTATATAAAAGCAATAGACCACAAGCTTTTATGGTTTAGAGGCATGATAAACCACTTGGGATGTTGGAAGAACACTCGAAGAATTCGTAAATCACTCGCCTGCGGCTCGTGATTTACGAATTCTTCGAGTGTTCTTCCAACGTCCCGCGTGGTTTATCAGCCTATAAAGGTTTATTAGCCTAAAAACTTGTGGTGTATTGCATAAATAAATTCACCGGTATCGTAGAGGTCATGGGCTCAAATCTCGTTACCGCCTGAATTTTTTTTGCGCGCTTATGTTTTTTTTTGTTCAAATCTTTTAAGTTCATAACTGTGATGTTTATTTCATGTAGTATGTCTCTCTCCCCTCAGCCCGCAGTCCAAATATTTGTAATACATCCACTAATTGCATTGCAACTGAGTAATGTGTTGAAGTAAGAGAGCAGTCAGTTCAACTGAGTGTCGAAAGATTTTGGTTTCACTACGGTTTGAGATTGGCTGAGTAGTCCAGTTGGTGAGTAATTGGTTTGGTTTTGGTTTTAAGACACTCAATAGAAAATAGGTCCGCAATGCGTAATCATGGGCTTATGGTTAGTTTTATTCATTGGGTTGCAGTATTGTAGTCATTACTTGAAAGATAAAAGTACAATAATAAATGAGGCTCGTGCTAGGAAGCTGAGCACGATACCAGTAAAATGTGTGCGCTAGAAGGAGCGCCGGGAGTCAGACTTACAACTTTGAAAGTCTAGCCGTAACGCTGTTGTGAACTTTACACGAAAGGGATAACCAGTCATAGAAACTTCCCATGACGTAATCAAAATGGATATTTTTTGGTTGAGTTTTTGTATAGTATTGCTGGTTTTCAGTGTCACGCAATTCAAAATAGATCAAAATAAAAATCAAAACCGGTCAATAGATAAAGTCCAGAATCTAGGAAATGAAAGAAGGTAAATATGCAAAGACGCTCGCCAAAATTCTGGTCACAGCAATTTTTCTTATGCGAGATATGCGAAGAAATTTTTTCCCCAAATTTATAGAGATTTGTATGGAGGCTAGTGCCCATCCGTATGGGCACCAACATGGCGGCCGGAAACCAACAGAAACATCTGTCACTGAGTTTTGCTACAAAAGCGTGAATTTAACCCTCGAGGAACTCTAAAACATTAAAATAATACTTTCTCTAAGACATGAACTGTTCAGATAGCCAAGTTCCCCGAAATAAGTCACTTTTTTGACCATCATGACAGCCGTCATGTAAATGCCGCGTCACTCAAAAGCTTAGAAATTCGAGCGTAGTGTATCACAAAACCAAGAACCCATTCGGAGCGAAAATTTGTATGAATATTAGTTTTCAGCTGCTCTTATACATCATTAAGTAAAATCTCAGGAAAATCAATAGTTTTGTAGTTCGAATTTTAGTGACGTCATGTGAAAACCAGCTATAGAAATCAAATCTTCGCATTAATTTAGTCGCTTTGCCTTGAAAACGGTGTCAAGATGACGCCGAAACGCCGGCTATTATCTATATTCGCTTGCTTATGTTTTGAGTTTTTGAGTGCTGCAAGAATTTACCCAGCGAAGTATCTAAGGGGGGGAGGTGGGGCGGGGTCGGCGGGTGCTATGCATTCGACCTAAAATTCTGTTGTTTTTACATTTACGGAAATTCCCAGTGGCGAATAACACAACCTAGCGAGCTACAACCAAATTTTAGAAGATTTATAATCAGGAATTTCTGTTCCATTTTATTTTCTTCCCGAATTTTTTGGTTGAAAGGTTCGCGTTTGGAAATTACACAATTATTGGATTTTCCGGGAACTTTCCGAGGAAATTTCCTTACCATTTGTCCCCGTTTCTAATTAAAGAATTTGCTTGAATGGAAAGCACCCAGGAAGTCTGTTTACTGAGACTGTTATCAACTAGGGTATCTGAAGGATAGTAATGCTGCGGCACATTCTGTTGATAGTGACATGTTTTACGCAGTGATTCATCTATCTGCGCGTGCCAAGACTTATATTAACCTTGAATGCATCAACTTCATGCATGATGACGCATCGATGGCGAGGTGTGACAAGGGATCGTGACAAAAAAGCACACAGTGATCTGAACTATGTTTGGACATAAAACGATACACATCAACCTACCCCAGTTACCAGATCGCGAAAATCGAAAGATGTAGAAATTGTAAGAGCAGAAATCTAACTTATAAATTTTGCACTGGTGCGCATTAAATGTCTCTAGAATGTTGACAGACTGTGTCGAGGGCGCGTCCATCGCTATCTGTGAAAATGCTAAAGCTTTAGCTTAAATTCACGTTTGGATGAAAAGGAAGAGATCGCTGCATATATGAAATTAACGTGTTCTACGGTTTTCGTTTGTTTCAATTATTCTACAAGCTTTACATACTTTCACATACTGCATTAAGAACAAAAGCAAGAGTTGTGAAAGTCAAGCACATCGTTTTACTGGTAAATCAGAGCAAAACATAACTGACCACGCGAAAAAGGACGACGGCTTGACGGTGTGACATCCTCGTTTTGTTCGTGACGCAGTGCACTCTGTTAAAAAGTGGCTCAGTGCACTCTGGTTAAATGCAAAGCATTCTGGTAAAAAGTGATGTATTCGAGATTTCGTACCCCTTCTATGTGTTCTTCTTAAATCCTGATTATGTTGCTGCTCGCTCGCTCCGCTCGCTCCGCAGCAATAATAAACACAGTTACTGACCAATCTTAATATTCGGTCAGAATCTTAGCCTAATTTTGTGAAAATACGAACAGTTCCTTGTATCAGTAACCATTACTTGATCGCACATGTTTCTGTTCCAATCACTAATTTTCGGAGCCGTCTAAGATTCATTTAATCTGGAGTATAAAATGACCTATTGAGTCATAAGAAAAGGTCGAACCAATAAGTCGCTGCTTCTGCAGTATTCCATTTCGGTGTTAGCGAAAGGCTAGCAGTGCGAAAACGTCTGCAAGAACTTAGGGCCACAGCCCGTCCACACCATGCCGAAGGAATTTAAAAATGCAGCAATCACCGGTCACTTTGGATTTGTGTTTGACGAAAACTCGGTAAGGAAAACCACGTTATTATCGTGACGCAATCGTTTTCGAAAAGCTCGCTTTTCAAAGCATTCTCCGTCCACACGAAAACGAAAAGCCGGTGTTTTCAAATTCCATTCGGTTTGATGAGCGTCTTCGTTAAGCTAGCCCGTTTTGTGACGGATTAGTGTGGACGGTAGGCCTAGCTGTAGAATTTTCTTTGGCGCAGTGTAGACGCTGCCTAAATTAAACATTTTCTGACCGGTAAAAGGATCTCGATCGAAGACTGCTCATATGCTATGAACAATAGCAAGGACTTTTTCAGATCGCTCAATTGTAATTGAAACAAAGAAGTACTGATTAAAAAACGTTTGTCTGCAATTAAGGATTTCTAGCTCATTTATTTGCTTTGATAAACTGCATTTGATGCCTTTGCAATCACTGATAGGCATCATAAGCAAGGAAAAATTTACTAGGGAAACAAAAACGTTGTTTGTGCCTGTAAAGGTTTTTACTGGAGGTCAATGGTCCATTTAATTACCAAGTTGCGTAAGCCTCTTTATCAAAGCGAGGCCTGGTGCACAACCATACATATTAAAATGAGTTTAATTTGTATGTGAGTGAAATCTTATTTTCATGTGAAGGATGGTTACCAAGACTCGCTTTGAGAAAGAGGCTAAAGGTAATTCGAAAATGGCCTCGTTTTCCGTGATTCGTTTGAAAATATTGCGAAACCTAATGGACGCCGTAAACATCGCTAATTTACGTTTATAAAAAAAAAAATGACCACACGCGAGAACTTTAGTTAATTAACTAGCCGCTAAAAGGTCTGAAAGGTAAACACAGTCATTCTAACATGCTTCATTTGAGTTCGTTTTTTTTTCGAGGTTAACCTAAAAAGGCAACTTGACAAGAATGCTTTTCTTTTGTTGTACATGTTGTTGAGTCTATCCAGTTTTTCATGTAGTCTTTGTCCAAGAGTAGCCAAACTCGAAATCTCAAGTTTTCCAAGTTCTGTTAATTAATTAACAATGGCCTTCTCTAAGTTAGGTTTTTATAGATATTTTTTATAGATATTTTTTCTGCATGTGTATAATCTTATCTCTTCCTCTCCAATATCAATACGGTTTACGTTGAAGTTATGAAAAGAGAGAAATACCAGTAATGTCCAACTGATAGGTTCAAAGTCTCCCTACTAATACAATAAGAAGTGTGGGGAAATCAACGGGAAGATTCTGTATTTCAAGACGCAAACACAAGTGCTCAGGGATGAACGGGTAAAGCATGCCTGTTTCAAATTTTTCGACTGATGATTGTGTACCGATGAGTGTTTTGGTTTTAAACAAGAAACTTACCGGGAAGTGTGCGGTTCCACATAAGACTGAACTGAATTTTGAGAGAGAAGTGACCACAGACATTACATGCACTGATTACTCGACCCAAATTGCCATCAATGTTTCCTCGGTGTTGGACATGAATTCTCACAATATTTTTACGAACAGTTCTTTCCTGTAATTCTTTTAGAAGACAAAGCTAAGGTAATGTTGAAACCAGAATTCATAGTTTATTGGCAAGACATCCATGCTACAAAAACGCCTGTAGTTATAAAGCTACCATAATATGACACATGGCCAGACAAGAGAAAGGAAACTTAAATTCGCCGCGCCAGTGAAGCTTTCATTAAAAACATGTGAGACAAATAGCGATATTTGTTTGTTTTTTTTGTCGTCACGAGTGTCCAATACTTTGCCTTTTTTGCTCCAATGTTTTGCAGAGCAAGTTAACATGAAGCGAAGGATAAACCGCTGGACTAATGCCATTTGTCTGATAAACGATTCTGAATCCATTTATCGAAATGGCTCGGCACTGTCACGGGACTCGGCTCAACTGAACTGCGATTAATGCAACAAAGGCAAGCGCCATGTTTGCAGGACAACATCCTAAGACACCAAAAACTTTAGTTTGTGTGAGTGGCATTTTTAATAAGTAGAATTTGGAAGATTCAACTTCACTTTAAGACTGTTTTGTGGAATAGTTTGCTTTCTTGATATTTTCAGCTGTGAAACCCTTTGTAGTCTGTGAATATTTGACAAACTAATGGACGCTTACCAGAAGTCCCGCCTTATAGTACCAAAAATGCCAAGGTTAGGTGGATTTCAATCAATTTAACATTGTGACTTGACGCTTTTATTAAAAGACATCTGCTAATGTTTTCTATTCTAATTACGAGTCTTTTATTTTACTGCATAGAATCATGCACACTGTATATAAGTTACTGCTTGAAACAAAGATAATAAGGCAGCGAGGTATTTTCAATCAGTCCACCGGCGCTTGACGAAATATTCAGTTCCAATGAAAAATCTCTCGAGTCATGACTATCCAATATTAAAACAAAGAGAAAGCGACTGTTTACGGAAGCAAATATCCGTTTTAAAATGTGAGTTTTAGAAAAGAAATCTTCGTCTGACATTCTCTCCTGGTCCTCAGTCCAAACATTCAATGATAATGGCTTATCTTTTAGCACTTTCAGGCTTTCCCCGGTTTAAATTCTGTGCGTCCGATAACCTGTTACTTTATCTTTTAGTCAGCTTTTCGTTGGTGCTGAAAAAAAAAAATAGCGAATTGGCTTATCTGAAAATATTGATCACTTCAACTCGTCCGTCCTGTCTGTGTACTAGAAAAGCATCTTCAGCCGCTAAGGGAGGTCGAAGTAAGATAGTAAAAAATTTGATAAACATCTCTGAATTTTTCGTTGAGCGAATATGAAGGACGACAAACCACGATATTTTCAAAAACTCTCTTCAAACTAAAGCCGGAATTGTTTTAGACGTACGGAAATATTTCGAAAATGAATTTTAAGGAAGCTGTCAGCTCAAAATGGGATCGAATCTCGAGAAACTGAAAATTTAAAAGCACTTTTCCAGATGAAAAGAGCAATATAAAAATAATTTCCTTGAATAAGCCCGGGGGCGATAAGTGGTCAGTGCGGAATTGTCAACAAGAAATAAATGATAATATCTGCCCAGTGTGGCTCCCTAAGGGTTTTTATTTTGTATTATTAATTTCTTGTACGTTGGTCGAAAATAGAATGTAATATCGCATGGCTCAAATCACTTCCAGTCTTAGAAAAATTGTATTTTATGAAAAAAAGATATTGGCGCAGGCTAAAATTGTGTCCCTATTCGTCAGATATCTGTTTAAAACCCAAAAAATAGACTGACGTCATTATTTTCATCTCGTTTCTTATGTAACCCGTACTTTTAGCATGAGATTTTCTGAGCAGCAGAGTTTTCCGCAGGTGCGTTTATTTTCATGTAATTTCCCCATCACAAACGGTCTTAAATCATCAACTCACTACACGAAATTCACAAATGGATAATATCATCTCTACAACTACTGTATGTGTTCGATAAGCAGTGAGATTATTTCTTATTGCTACATTCAAAATGTCAAGATTTTAAGTTTAGCGAAGGTATCAGTATTGTTTTTTTTTTTATTTTGTACCACGACAAACTTTTATGCGCACTAATTTAACAGTTTTGTCATTTGGAGCGTCTGCGTTGACACGTTGATTAAAGATCTAGATGCGTAATTCGCCAAGAAACAAAATCATTATACTTTTAGTTGATGAAAAAGGAAAGGAGAATTGGCTCAATATATTAGTTTAATGAAGAAAACTTTAAGAATGCCTTCAGCATTCTTTCTTGAAGTAACCGCGAATCGATTCACCCCACCCAGCCCAGACATCGATTGCTTGTCCTACAGTTTTTATTTCCATATTCGTATTAACTGAACGAGTGAGCGAGGCAATTGTTTCACAAGAGAAGCTTTTTGTAGATATGCGATACTGAAATGGAAACACATACACCTATCAATTTGATGGAAATGCAAAAACAAAAACAAAACACGACACCGAAGTTATAGTACGTAAATTTTCGCTTTGCGTAAGCGCAAATGTGGAATTAATTACATCAAAAAAATCGAACATCTTGGAACCCCAGAAAATTAAAAGACATCAAAAGAAAAAAAAGGATTAAGGAGAAAAGGTTAATATCTCTAGTCGCTAAATAAAGAAAATGAAAAAATCCGTCTGGTTTTTCTGAAGAATGAAGCACGTTTGTCTGCGATTATATTCAGTTTTCAATAAATCGTGCGATAGAAGCAGCTGTGCGCATAATTTTGCAAATGATTTTACTGTAGTCAGTTGGCTATCAACAGAGTACTTTGGCGAAGTGCAGCTTGGACAGGTTTGTTATCTGAAAACAATACTTTCTGAATCATCATTTCAAAACTTTTTAGAAATCACAATTAAAACGTACTCAAGATCTGGTCAACATGCCGTCGTTCTACCTAAGGCGAAAATGGGTTGAAATTTCACTTTGGGTTGAAAGGAAAACCTTTTAGGTGCAATTATGCACGAGTGGTGGCGTGAATTCCCGAAACATGAAATAAAAGATTAAAGGGAAAATTTAATGGCTAAGAGTGAAAACGAAGCTGATTTATTAAGTGTAGAAGAAAATTAATATGGCATGTAATGTAGAATTGAACTTGGTAGTACAAGAGCATATCAAAAATGAAATTCCCCGGGTAGCAATGAAATTGCCAGCGAACTCCCACCGTTTTGATAAACTCCACAAAATATTTCTCGGACTAAGTGAACTTGTTTTGACAGAATCTTCATTTTCCGTTTGCGTCCCATTTAAACATATCAATTTTTTATGCATTTTCTGGTCTTATCGCCTTTGGATGACGTTTGGGCTAATCTACAGTGCAACGCACATGCATCCCAAATTTGGATTCGTTCGGTCAGTCAAACCCTACGCTTATTAGCGATTCTTAAAAACCTCAACATAGAAATAAGATAAATAAAGCCTAAGATAATTGTTTTACAATCAATACACTCGCCTTCTGTTCGCTGTAGCATGAAAATAATTTACTAATTTGAATATGGAAAACGGTCTAAGCGAACTATTCGCAAAGTCACGCGAGCTAACCCTTTTATACAAATGAAACGCGAGAAATTTCACTCCTGAGAGTGACAATTTTCGCCGCTCAACCACGAGATAATTTGATGCGTCGACAGCATCACGATTTAAGAGGGTTCCTGTGAGTTTCATATATTTTTCGGGACATCCAGACGGCTTATTCAGTACTGGGACTTCTCATCCTTCAGTCTGCTTAAGGGGTCAATACATCCGTTCGCTTAACGAAAATACAGCAAGTCTGTGATCAGAATTTCGCTGTACCCTCAAGGCGCTCCTTTATAACACTGTCATTGAAAAAAAAAACCTCACTTTCCAAGTAAAATAAAGCTTTGGCGAGACATTAATAATCGGCCGACATAAGAAAATAATTCGAAAGCGTGTTCATTCGCACTGTTCGATCACTCACGATTCGCATTGATAATTTGAAATGTCTCATGCAAAAACATTTTACGCGACTGTCATGTGCCGTTTTTCGGACAAAATTTACTCACCGAGTAACATTTCGGCAGTCATTAACTCTTATTCGAAAGTGAGAATGGATTCAGCTTAACTTAAAGCCACAATACCTGTGTGTGAAAGGTCCACTTTTCGCTAGTTAACTTTGATGAATAGCAAGTACAATACGTATTAGGCTCTACACGACATAACTGAAGAGCTAGTCCTGAAGCTAAACTTACCGCTTTGTAGGTCTTTTTCTGTCCAACATGAACTCCCCTTTCATTTATGTGCACACTGCTAATGATATCAAAAAAATCGTCCGCTACAGCGACCCTCCGATATTCGACAACTTGGCTGCGAGCGGATTGTCCGATCTTGTCAGGTTCGTATGGGTACAACATTTCCACGCTCTAAATGCACAAGACATCCCACAGAACACAGTCAGAGATAAAAGCAAACAAAACCGTACTAAGTCAAATATTTTGAGTATGAAACCTTTTTGTCGACTGACGGACTTACTCGTGTATGAGGAACTTTGACAGGAACATATAAAACCCCGTAATCTTGACCATCCTCGGTATGAGCGATTCGAAATCCTTTCGACTTGACCCAGAAGCGAAATTTTGCATCAGTTTCGATCTGGGGCTCTCCCAGCAAATATCTGCAGATTTTGTTGAACTTTTTCCGTGTGATTGTCTTCGTCCGGCTATTTTCTCCGTAGTTTAATTCAACCCAACCCTGAAAATTGCGACGGAATGAGGACCTTTCGAACGACATCTTCGAAAGGAATACGCCCGAATTCAAACCAGAATATTCGGCAAATGAATGTTGTCAGCGATGGGTGCGTTTGTTGGCCCATAGAAGCAAATTGCCTGTGACCGTCTGATTCCTTATTGGACGAAATTTGTTGCATTAGAAGGGCTTTGCTGTCGAACACCCAATCCCAGCTCATGCTAGCAGATGTCCCGAAATCGAACAATATTGACAGGATCCACGCATAATTTGGGATAATTGAGTGAAGGATGTTGTGCTGGCTTTGTTGACGGGACGAGGTAAATGACAGCTAATGAGATAGTATTGTGAATTTCTCGAGGAGGCGCTGTTGGGCTTTACTGCACCTATTGAAGTATGCCGCGTATTTTTTCACCTTAAGTGTGGTGTCGAACGAATTGTCCGGCGCGAAAGTGGGCAATTAGATTTACACTATGGCGGCAGTCACGACAGTTTAGAACCACGGAAAACACGCAATCATTAAAATCACGAATATATTTGTTTCGGCTCAGTTCGTTTTTAAGGTTATCAAGCTTTAGAGGAGAAGAGAGTCCATTGTTCCAAAGCCTGACGAAAACGAATCCAGCCGATAGCTGTGAGAAAACCGGATGAAGTCCGGAAACATTGAATGATAAATACCCCATATCCTTTCTCTACAGCCATTTGCAAGGCATAGAATATGCAATTTAGGCCAGTTTACAACTCAAAACATCCCATTTTCATCATAATGCTCTGTATTTGAATTTCGCATTTCAAGTGAAATTTATAGGACGAAATGTAAATAAAACAGTAGTGTATGTTTGCGAAAACCATTTTGCCTCAATCGATCAGTAAACATAGCAAATGTGAAGTGTGAGGAAGAAGTAATTTAAAAACTAAAAGCTAGAGAATCGTTCGGTCACATATTTCAGATATTTAAAATACGAAGAGGAATACTATACTTACAATAAAGTTTGTTTTGAATAACAATTAATTTTAGGAACACGTACAGCGGGGTTTCACTTTTCGCCTTTAGGGGACATGCAGTCTTCTCGAAGCCTACTTCGCTTAAGACTCAAGAACGGTTTATTTAGGTGAACAAAAAAATACTGATCTTTGCGAAGTAATCAACATAGTCTCCACTGAATATAGAAAAGCTAGAAATAATTTGGCAGATTTCGGACGGCAGGTATTGTAGTCAAAACACTTTGTGAATCACGCGACAAAAAATATTCACACCCGGAGCGCTAAACTCAATTCCCTTAGTCGTCCTGTTTGATTCCGTCTTGTTTGGTTTTCACGATAATTCTGCCTTCTAAATCACCAGCTCAAAGACTGGCTAATGAATATCAAATAATGCCAGTTCACAGAATGAACTGTAGGCATCAAATGTATTTGTATGGACGTTACATTAGCATATTCGGCTGCCAGGCGATCTCATTTTGGGGTCTATTCAGGCCAAACGTTTGCATAAATTGTCTTGGTGCTGTCCGTGATATTTATTCTCTCGGAGAATATTTCACTGTCCATTCCTGTTTTGAAGTGTCACTTCCCGTTAGTGCTTTCGCGCACATTTTTTTTTTTCATATATACTAGTCGTGGAATAAGTCAAAGTTTTAAATGACTTTCTTCCTGATTTGACCTGTTTTATTTGCTATTTCAGTAGTAATAAATCGAACTCTAGTGGCTGGCTAGGACTTTAATTCAAGCATAGTTAGTAGAGGAGACTATGATTCAGGGTTGATATCCGTTTTGTGCTTGCGAGTGATTTAACATCTGAGAAAAATATGGTTTTGACCTGATTCTTGTATACCACGTCTGTACTAAAGCATGACAAAACAACATACAGAAACTGTACATTTTGATTGGTGGGAAACCGTATTTACTTTCTATAACTTTACCAGCAAGAGAGCAATATCATAATTTGAACTTTTTTCTAAAAGAAAAGCAAATTTTTTCTGAAAACACTGCCATATTTCGTTCTGGCCCAAAACTTCCTCAGCGCACCTTTCTGAGGCAACAACTAATAAACGACTACGACTGACTAAGATTTTTTAGTGGAAAAATTAACGTGGATATAGTTCAGAAAAATACCAAGACGGCTATATAACGGAAACTTGAAAGCTGTGAGAGAGCGCACGTTTAACCCCGAGAGGTTTTGGTTTAGCAAACTTCTAAATGTTTTTCTAAATCGAAGCAAAGAAGAACATCGAGGTGATAGGTCTCTATTATATGCATATATCTGTAATAATCAATTTCCATTTTAATGTCTTCATAAACAAATTTTCCTTTGAAGACACCTCATTTATTAAGTTTTTCTTCTTTTATTCTACTGTAATTTTCTTCCAATTCTCCATTTTTTCCATCAAACGCGCCCTTACAAAACAAGTTCGATTTTTCTAACATCCGTTGCCACTCGCAGTGGAAATATCTTATTTATTTTCTCTTCACCGTGGCGAACGTGAAGTATGTAATCGTTAACACAGTTCATTTCAGATTTTCGCAAATTCACTTTTCTGCCCACCTTTGAATTAAATTAGTTATTTCTTGTAAACGTTAGTTGAAATGTGTCAGTTGTAAAAGGAAGCTTCTCCACATTATTTCCGACACTTTTAGCACCACTCAGGGGAAGAATAAAAGTCAATTAAGATTTAAAATAGCGGTTATTTGAAATGAAATTCTAAGCTGAGAAGATGTGCAGATGTCTGATAAACAGAAATGTAAATCTGTAGCACATGTTGTTAACTTGCAAAATGAGTAAAAACATAACTTTAAAAAAATGTTAGGCGTAATATATTCCTCGACGACGAAACAAGACGACAAGAAGAAGCCCTTGAAGCCATCTGCGACACTTGGGCAATTCAAGTATATGAATTTGAATACCTTCGTAAGTCTTATTTCAAACGCCGATTATAAACAATTTGAGAGACATTTCCAGATACGTTTTCGACGTTACTGCAAAATTTGGTTGTTCGTTGTTCGGTCTAGCCTGTTTTAAAGCACATATAGTGTTGGTGTAAAGAATTATTTTCTGTCTAAAACGATCGATTAAGTAAAAACCCCTTAGGCCCGTAGGAACAAATATTACAGTGAGGGGGGCACAAGGGCTGCTGGCGTAGGCTGATGGATCGGAGACCCATCCTTGTGGGGTTGGGGGAGTCCACGGGGATCCTCCCTCGAAAAATTTTGTTTGGGGCATTTTAGGACACCTTTGTGAGATACGATTAGGCCTGCCCCGATTGTGCTTATAAAATGCTGACAAGTTGCTCACTGGAATGCCAAAAAGTTAATGCTAAAAAATTGCCAAAAATCGAAGAAGTTGCAACCTAAATCAAAATTCTTGATATTTTTATATAAACGCCGGATTTTTTTGTCGTTCTTCACAATAATTGCGAACATCGGTCAAGAAAAAAATTGGCACTTAGCTTTAAAGAGTTACTCGCAAATATGGGTGAAATTTAAGGATACTCTTAAGTCTACGGAACAAAACACATGGTTCATTCGACGTCTTGCCGAACGTTGTTAAGTGACAGGTTTTGTGTTCAAACTTCAAAAGGTTGATAAACATTCAAGAAATTCCCATAAATTGATATTTTCTTTGAAATCGTTGACTTTTTCGTGCTATATTTTGCTCAAAAGTTTCTCAAAAAGGCAAAACTTGCTCGAGGTTGCTAGAACCGTGAAAAGTTGCTCCAAACGCCAAAAGTTGCTCAAAAGCAACATGACAGCATCGTGGCATAAAATACATTTAATATTTCCGACTGGTATGTATATTAAATTGCCCCCAAAAAAGTGAGGGGAAGGACAACGGCCTCCCCCCGGTCCCCTTCTTTTACGGCCATGGCCCTTGCCAGTGGCTATTCAGTAATTTTTAACTATGCATTAAATTGTGTTTCTGACTGTGATCAGTATTTATTCTCTCATAGCAATATTAACACTATGTCAAGCAAACAGGAGTTGTGAATTAAAAAAAAAAAAAAAAAAAAAAAAAAACATTAGGACGTTATCTTCAGAAAGTTTCTCAGGACACGCATGATTTCAAGATTGGAACCGACAAGTTCTAAAACGCCTCCGCCATAAGGCAGCACAATTCAAATGCTCAAAATTGATCACGAGCATGGATGAACCCTTTTCACTCCACTGTTGTAAAAACTTAACTGGTGTAGTTTATAAAGCTATTCTTTCCGGCTAAATGCGCTACATCTTTAACGATCTCCACCAGGTCTTTAACATCAGCCTTTTCTCTGGAGCATTTTGTATATTTCTGTTTTGCTCTGGAACAAAATTATGGCTGAAGATCTTTTAAGTTGGATCCTTGCTGTAAATTTAGTTGACAAGGAAATTAAGTCAACCTGGACACGATGAACGAAACACATCCTGACTGAAATGATAAACAATTTACTCAATTGGAAAAATATTTTAATACTGTAGACTTTTTGCTATACTTTTTTCCCAAGATATAACTTGGTTATGAAATAAATGTTCTCCTTCTTGACCCTTCTTCTTTCCCACTGGTGGTAACCGTATCGTATTTATTGCCGGGTGATATCACGTGAAGTCGATCGTGAAGTCAATTTCTGGAAGAAATTTTGGCGGGAAATTCGAGATTTTTTTATATTGAGTCACGTGGTAGTGTCTTCCCATGATTCCAGCGCAAACTATTGTCCAAATTCAATATGGCGTCCAATGGGAAGTGGGAAGTAGTTGGTAAAGGTGGAAAGAAAAGGGCTTCTAATGAAGGGAAGAAGAACAAAGTCAAGGCGTCTGATATACCTAAAGCAGAGATTGTCAGTAAGTGCAAAAAGTCCTTCTTTTGCCAAGCTTTTACTGAACGAAAATAGCTTTGCGTGCTGTGTTGCCACGTAAGCTAAAACACGAAAAAAAATAAAATAAAATAAAATAACCAAAGACGGCCGTAATGGGACAGGTAGCTGTATCGTTATGTACTTTCTCTACCTTATAACGCGTGAAGCACGTTGGACAGCGAATCACAAATGCACCACTTATTTCGTGACTTATTTAAGCTCTGATTCCCGACATTGATTGATTGTCGACCGTTGTGATAGCTGCAAGTACTAAGCGTAAGTTAATTAAAGATAACAGCGTACAAGTCACAGTTTATGCGGCCGTTTTTGGTCTTTTTTCGTTATAACTACCATTTGTATAGTTACATACCAAATGTAGTTAATTGTATGAGTACAGCTGGTGACCTTTGACTTTTTCCTCTGTGGTTGATCCATGGCCAACAAGAGGGATCATCAAAATTTAACAAACGAGTGAATCCCCATCCACGTATATCTGAAATTTCTGTAAGTCACAAGATCAAACTCAGTTTGGCGCTTCACTAGTAGAAAATCCTCAAGCACCAAATTTTTACATGGAAATCATGATATGCTCACGATAGCTGTTCACTGATGAACCCCTTCGCACTCCTGACATGTATTGTTAAGGTGGCTCAAAACAGTTTCCAGCAGTTAGATTTTGATGGCTCATTATAATCACTCCTTATCATGTGATGCCGGGAGGCGCGGTGGCCTCATGGTTAGTGCGCTCGTCTCCGGATCGAGCGGTCCGGGTTCTAGCCCTGGCCGGGGACATTGTGTTGTGTTCTTGGGCAAGACACTTTACTCTCACAGTGCCTCTCTCCACCCAGGTGTATAAATGGGTACTGGCAAACTTAATGCTGGGGGGTAACCCTGCGATGGACTAGCATCCCATCCAGGGGGGAGTAGAAATACTCCTAGTCACTTCATGCTACAGAAACCGGGAAAAGCTCCAGCCTGATGGGCCACTTGGCTCGCATGCAGACTTTACCTACCTATCATGTGATGCCACAATCATGATATCAAAAAAAAAAGAAAAACTGTCCAATCATTGGTGACCATGTTGTTATCATTTTTGTGACACAATAGGTTACCATAGCAGCAGTATGAGCTGCTAAAACCACCCTTAATTACAGCTTTAGGAGCTTATAATTAAAAAACAACAGGGTGAATTTTTTTTAGATTATCTAATTTTAATAAGCATGATAAGACACACCTTTTGGGAAAGTTTAAAAAAATCTGCACACAGGGTTCAGAGCCACCTTAAAGTTTTGAAAATTTAAGCCACCTTAATGACCAATACCCACTGGATCTTGTGCAGATAGTCCAGATAATCACAAGTGTGATTTTCAGTAAGTCCAGAAAAATGAATTTTATAGTGTGTCAGGCATTCAACATCAGCTCTGTTACAACACAGTTCTTGTCTGATGGACTTGTGAATGATTTTTAGCCTGATGCTCCGGCTCAGTCCAGCTCAGCTTGGTGCACTCTGTAGGGCTGTCAATAGGGGCTGTAACCTGTAACACCTGCTACAGCTGAGTATGTTTGATGAGTCCTTGATGTTATGGTTGAACTGGACTATAGTTGATACAATTCACCTAAATGGGAGCAAGTTTGTTATGGGTGTGAAGATCAAGGTCACAGTTGACTCAAAACTTAATGAAAGCTCTCACATTCAACTTATCTTCCAGACCCGTTGGCAGAATCAAAAACAATTTACCAGGCATTTAAACACCCTAAAGTTCCTGCAACTGATGTTGGTAATGGACATGTGAAACATGCGTTGGATGTCACAGAGGAGCTTCCAGCAGTGGTACTCGCAGAAAAAGTCCCTGAACAGGCTCCTGAAATAAAGAAACTTAGTGCTGGTATCATCGGTGGTAAGAAAAAAACAGCATCAACCAAACCGCAGAAGACAGATGAAGAATTACTCCAAGAGGCGCTATCAAAGGTACTTAAAATACTCCTAAAAATACTTGAAAAAGCCTATCTCTCATGAACATAAGGGGTTTGAGGTGGCTTGAAAGAGTTCATGAGCAGGTTCATTGGTAGCTCTTTAGCAGGGGTTTGATTAAGGGCTGGACACTGGGCAAATTGGCTGTTAGGATTTGCCCACCTGGTTTGACCACGTAAAGGAAAGTTTCTTTATAACGAAGTTCAGTTCAAAATGTTTTGCCCGCCTGTGAAACTCTGTTGCCCTTCTGCTGAAAAATTTGATGAAACCCCTGCTTTAAGGATTGTGTGAATGATGACATGCAGATAATCTAAACATGATTTATGATGCATTTTTGCTGCTTTTATTTGAGGTGGACCTTGATGAGCTGACTGCAATGCTAACTAACCTGGAGTCATCCTTCCCAAGTAACCCATCTGTAAGTATACAGTGTAGCTTGATAACTACTTCTTCACTTGATTGATAGCTACTACTTCACATATACTGTGAATTATGGATGAATTAGGCTGGTGTTCAAATGTGGCTCATGTATGGCAAAGCTATTTTCAATTTCCAAATGTATACAACATGTAATTTATCCTGACAGTATCTTGTCAAGCAACTGACAATATGTAGAAAAAGCATGTGTGAGCATACATACACATTTGTCAGCCTTAGCAGGGCTCAAAAACAGTGCTGTCCAGTCATCCAGGATAACTAGATTTTCCTGCTGGGCAAGTAACTTTTCATTCTCACTTGGCCAATGGGCAAAGGCCCAGGCAAGTCGTCTGCCAACTAAGAAAAAAAAAACAAAAACATTAAGACATGCCCAGGGCAAGCAAAATTTGAGAGCTACTTGTCCAATGGGCAAGATGGATTTCAAGTTTTTCTTCAAGCACTGCTTGGGAACTGCATGTACATCATGGTGTTGAACTTATTTCTCTGATGTTGGTGGTTACTTTAATATTGATACAAGCCTAAACGTAACAGTTCTCCAAGGCAGAAAAAAGACCTAAGAATTAAGCAACAATAAACTAGAAATAAACAAGGACAGTTAGAACTGAGGAGATTAGGGCAGATTTCATATGGCAAAGATACTTAAAAAAAAAAATGCTAATTTTTCAAGTTGGGGTTTGAAGGCTGTCAGCCTCTTTTTTTCATAAACTTGTGTAATTTCATAGCTTGTGTAATTTTTCCAGGAGCAAATTAGTTGGACAAATTAATTTGGAAATTTACAATGTGTTTTAATGTTTTGTCTAAAGTTCATATAAATCTTACATGTATGTTTATATTTTTGTTGTGGTGTAGATTTGGTTAACTGATATTGCTGCACACCTTCAGCTCAAGCTTAAAGGTGTTCCTCAAAGAGACCCTGTGTTTGAGGGCAAACCAGCAGGTTGGTACAAAGTTAACAACCACACACATGGCTATCACTAGTGTTCACTGCATGTATTAAGATTTGTCCTTGATGAACTGATTAACATTACCTGTTAGAAAATACCCCAAGGAAAATATGCACACTGGTTGGTTTAAAATTGTGTTTCTATAACTCAATAGAAACACAGAACTAGCATGAGCTGTTGTTGATGATGCGCCTTTGCTGATGGCGGGAGCAAAGAAAATTGTCATTTTGACAAGCTGTTTTTCTTTTTTTCATTGTGGAATTTTCTTAAAGAAATATAAAACATGTATCGTATTTCTCCCGGAAGTTTGGGAGAACTTCAAAAAAGCTGTCGAAACACTTGCCTATTGGCTTGTGTTCCCACAGCATTTCTCATTCTCCCAAACTTCCATTGGTGTAATTTGATAGAAACGTGGTACATGTTTTCTATTTCTTAAATCATCATATCTTTCTTTGATTTCATTCACTCCCCAGACTACCCCATGTGCTTGGTGCCTGCTCAATTGAAGACATTTTTCTTTGACCTGTTGAAGAAATGCACAGAGCCAACACTGAAACTTATCTACCAGCGTTCCGCTGAAAACATGGTGCAGGAACTTAGCAAAGGTGCTGTTACATGTTACAAGCATCTTGAACATACAGTCATATACTTTAGACATATATGTACCGATTGGCAAGAGTATGATAAAGGAAAATGTTTGTACTCTATCCATAGTAGCCCGCACTCTGGAGCTTTTCTCAGTTTCCATAATGATAATATGACAAGATGTACATTCTCTCCTTCTGGAGGGATGCTAGTCTGTTGCAGATCACTCCTCAGCATTTTGTCACATTGCTTTGACTGACAGTTTGCCAATACCCATGATACCCCTTGGTAGAGAGAAGTACTGTGAAAGCAAAGTGCCTTGACCAATAAGACAACACAATGGCTCTGACCAGCACTTGTCAGTGAACGCAGACTGCTTGATACAAGTCAAGTGCGCTAATCTCACACCCACACCTCCCTTAGCTAGAGTGATGTTATCTATATCCCAGTTTAGAGAAAGATGTAATTTAGTTGTTGCTCTTTTAAACCACATCCTTGTTTCCAATGGGAGTCTATCCAGAGACTATCTAAGACACACTTTTGGGAAACCTCTTGTGTTATTTGTTTATTTTGTTATTGCCGAGGTTCCTCTGCTTATGATTGACTTACAGGTGTATATCAACACAAAGCTAAGCATTATCTTTGCGTCTTATTATATTGCCTTGTTAACTAAATTTACAGCTTCAACTACATCTTCATTTACTCTGATCCTGAAAGAAATTTCACATATGTTGCCGTTTCTTACTTATGTTCCTTGATGTCTGTGCTCTCTGTATAGGTTCTTCTGCTTATGGTGACCAGATCATGTTGCAATTTATTGTACAGCGCCAGCCACAAATCACCTTGGAAAATTTAAAGGAGGTAATATATACTGAACTCAAACAGAGGGTGAAATTTTTTAAAACTTATCCTATGATTTCTTAGCCTCATTGTCACTGACAGGGAGTGTGAGAAGTTGATCGTAATACGCTTACAAGCGTGCTTGTCAATTTGCCATACACAGGTACAGGAGATGCTTGTAGCTCGCAAGACTCGCACACGTGAAGCTCTAGCTTTGATGTGGTGTGCAGGGCAGTTACCACAAAAGGACCTATCTCAGGGCTTAGCAGGTTTGTAATCAAGACATCACAAGACAAATTTTAGCTTCTGAAGGCTGCAATGCCTTGTCTATCTCAGCAGGCAGAGTTAATATTAAAGTAGAAAATGGCAGGTGAATGCAATACAAATAACCAACTGGTTTTATTGTCCAACAAAAAAGCTATGACATTTTGATTTGTTCATTTGCAGTGTGGATGGAAGTTATGCTGCCTCAGTTGAGTGTAAAACACCTGACAAAGTATTCCATTTCTTTTCTTGAAAATCTCCTAAGGTAACTATTGTTGTGATTGCACATGTACATTTAGTACGTCAGTGACTCATTGTCGGCTTGGGTAGTTCTTCTAGCTCCTTCTTAGTGCAAACATGTAGATCTTTGAAGGGCAAGTCACTTAGCATCTGTATCCTCTATACAGTAGGCCCGGGTTGTTTGAAAGGTGGATAACGCTATCTACCAGATAAATCACTATCCAGTGGATAAAGTGTTAGCAAAACAAACCATACTATCTACTGGATAGTGATTTATCCGGTGGATAGCATTATCCACCTTTTGAACAACCTGGGCCAGGCCTTTTTCGCAGCATCCATCCAAAAGCAAATCTCAGCAGGAAACAGGCAGTCTTGCTGATCTACAGTAGCAGCATTGTCTTAATCAATGACTATGTAGAGCTGAACGCTCTTAGAATTTCTAATTGACCATCTCCTTCCCCTTGACCTGTTCACAAGAAGTCAGAAGAATGTGTATTAATAGCAACATCAGTCTTCCAGCTGGAAAACAATCAGTATTTTAGTGAGAGTTTTTTGGGTGAAATGTGTTATATCCCCAAAAGGATCTGATTTGAGTAGGATTGAGTAGAGTCAGGATCAGTGGCATCAAAAAGTTTGCTGGCTGACATGTCAGCCTGCACATCAGTGCGATTGGCTTTGTTACCTTTGAGTAGAGACACAGTGCTAAGTTGCTAATTTCATGATTGGTCTACCTTTCATCCCGTTTTCCAGAGAAAATTATTGTTTGGGGAGACAAAATATATCTTTCCATTTACATTCCGTCTGAAATTTCTGGAGTTTTTGGGTAAATATCAAACAACCCCAATTTCCATTTTAAATAATTTCTGGGGGAGGATGCCCCTGCACCCTCCTACAGGGGAACCCCCTTCTGTAAAATCCTGTATCTGCTCTAGTCTTGTTAATTCATACAATGCACGGATATCAATATTTTGTGTAGATTTAGAATATTTTGCAAATGATTCTCATATCAACCAATTCCAGTCAACAGGCCAAATTGTTATTGTCATTTATTTCTCAGTACATGCAAACCTGTGAGTGACCAAGGTGCTCTTTTTCAACCTAAAGAGTTCTTTGCTGTAATGGAGGTGGCTTTTTCTCCAATATCTCCTCTGGCTGCCAACCTAAGGTAATAACTAACTTTTCTGAGATGACTATTTAGTGCTTCATCTTACTTTCATTTATATGCACTGTCCTGCTTACTGTGGTTTATACGAAAGTTGGTAAAATTACAATTGTAGTAAAAGACAAGAATTTTGAGGGAATTTGAACATTGATTCATTTTGTTTCTTTTATGTAGCTTGCAGCGTAAGATGTTGTCACTTTATCCCAAACTTAAGGTACGTAATTTTTGATATTTGTCATTGCCCTGTAAACGTTATGGCGCTGGTTATGTTATCATAACCTTACTGGTTGTACATGTATGAACAGAGATGAAAGTTTTACACTGTATGTCACATGGGAGAATATACCATAAATTTATAAAGGCGTGGAGTGCACTAGTTTTAAAAAGCAATTTTCAAGTGGTATAAATAAAATGCTCAGCCTCACCTCAAGCTTGAATTGAGGGGCGAGTGCAAAAATGGCTGTTGCAGCTATTACTTGGATTGTAGATATCAAGTCGTAATGGCTAATTCAAACCTTTTTTTTTCAATTGTATATCAGAAACTCTCACTTGGCTCAGAATCAAGACCTGTCAGCAGACTGTATTTTCCCGCCCTCCTCAGTCGTCTTAACAGTGAGCTTCCATTAGAGTACCAGACAGAGGTAAAACATTGGCCTAATTTAATGCGTGTCTTTACACGTCGCGCCACCATGTGTTGTATGCTTCCTCGAGTTATGGGACGTGGGTTATTGTTTTGATTGAGAAGTTAGTCGTGAGGTTAGGCTTAACATGTTCTTCATGGTCTGAGCTTTGCAAGGCTTGTTTAATATGCAAGTTGTTTCTGGTTCAATTTTTCAATAGGCCATTTCCATGTTACCTTTTGCCTCAGTGTCAAAATGAGTCTTCGTGCAAAACCATTCATATTATTATTTTATTTCACTGTTACTGTACAAGTTAGATCGATGATGCCAGATTCCCGGTACAATTCAGTGTGACGTTCATCGTATTTCGTTGTGTGTTAGGTTCTGAGCTGCCTCGTGATGTGCTTGGAAAAAGATGAAGATTGTTTCACAAAATGGGAGAGCAGCTATTTAGCGACCTTACAACAATCAGGGTAAGTTTCGTTCATAAAGTAAGGAGTATTATGGTCATTTCGCGGCAAACCTGTTGTGGCGTTGCCCACAGTTTCTATATAGTCTCGATTGTTGCTTGCTAACAATCTGGAAATGTCTGGCGGACTTAGTGTAACCAGCACAGAATTGACCCACTTGAGATGTGACGTGAGCGGAGAGGCCTGAGCACTCACGTTCCATAACAAAAGTAGTGTTTTATGTTAGTCGCTATCTCAACCTCGACCTGTATTAAATTTATGTTGTTTTTATTTCAGACTGTTGTTAAATCATCTTCTAAACACGTGGGATTCATTAAGTAAGGTATGTTTATTTGGGAACTAGCAAAAGAACAATCTCACAGATCGAAATGTTATAGTTACTGATTTGTGAGTGTTGTGCAGGAAAAAATGTTTAATGCCGAGGGTGGGAAAACTCAGTCAGGATAGGTTTTGTTCTTCTCCAGTGCGGTTGAATAAATAGCATGATTTATCTGAAAATTGAAACCACTATATGTCAAACTGATTGTACGTTATTTGTGCTGGCTTGCCTGGCTTTTGTGCTTTCTACTATAAAGAATCAAGTCATTTGTTCGATGAGGTAAGGTCATGTGAGGTAAAGCATTATACACGATAAATCGAACAGCAGTAACAATGCACTAACGCCTTATCGTAAACGTCTTCTTTACAGGGTGTTAAGAGCAAGCTCTTTGATACCGTTGAAGTTTTTCGAAGTAAAAACGACCCTCTTTTGGAAAGCAACAAAGCAAAGGTAGGTTCCTTTAAAATAAGTGTATCGATAAAATAGTCTCCTTCGCCATGGTTATTGATTTCCGTCGTTAACAAATGTCTTGTGGTCAGGATCCTATCTTTGAAAAAATTGAATGAGCCCGTGGTATTTTTTCAGAGACGTTGCTAAAGAAAGTGTCGTATTCTCGTGGCAACAAGCTGATGTGAGAAGTTTCAGCGTGGTCATAAGCGCTCGTACTGTTTTCTGATTGAAGGATAGGAATCGGTAAATCGTCGGGTCCGTCGGGTACTCGAGGACATTCTTGTCTATCTCCGCTCGCTCCAACTGTCGTTTTGGTCGTTAATTTGGGGATACTGTGCTGTTTAGGTGCACACAGATTTGTTCTGATCTAATGCTGGATTCTCAGAACTAATTTGAAAGATATGTTTGGCAAACAGTGAGGAGAATTGATGTTTTGGACCTGCTTGTGAAAGTATTTAGTCATTGTACGGCAAGGATTGAACGTGCTACAGGTGTCGTGATATTTTATTACCTGTTTGTGTTTGTGGAGACTGCAATAAATATTTAAATTCTCATCTTAACGAAATGTCTACACTTCCCTTCTTCACAGGTCGGGCTGGACAGGTGTGTGAAAGCTTGCCAGGTAAGCGAGGAACTCATCGGCTCAAACAACAAGCGTGAACTAGCTAGTGTTAAAATCGTTCTGTACTTAGCTGTTTAATTGTGATGTGAAAGTCGTTTATTTAGGATCGTTTCAGCAGGTTGTTTACGTTAACGCCTTGTAATAATCATGCCAGATGCCACTCAACCAATCAAGTGCATGTCAATCATAGCAGTTTTACATGCTGTAGCGCTCTGTGATTGGTTAGCAAACCGAAGTAACGTGATATTCACGTGATAATTTGATATTGTTCCAATGCAGCAAGCAGGGTTTGTTCTGTTGTCTTGGGTTTTCCCTGAGTCTTGTGCTTGTGCCAAGGTTCTTTGTGCAAACTGCTTGGCTGATTTGAAAACAAAAGGCGAGCGCGATATTTTATAACGTGACTGTACTGATTGAGTTGAGGTGACAATGGCTGAAGACAACAAAATGGTGAGTTTCACTGCTGTGCAACCAGACTTGAAATGTAGCTTTTCAGAAATGGTCAATCTCATTATGTTGTCTGTTTGTTCTCCAAGTCTTGCTATTCTCATTAAGAAACCTTTTTCTAGCCTTGTGATTGATCACGTTACGGATTTCTGAAGATTATTTAGTGCATAATCACTGCCAGAAGCGTTTCCCAGCTATTTTTGCAAGACCCTTCTTTTTGTCGTACTGTGAAATCCATTTATGGCAAACAATAAGTAAGGTACACCCTCTTGTTGTCGCCTTTAACATAAACAAGTCTGAGTTCAGAGTAAACAAAGTTATTAGCTGCTAAAGAAAACGTTTGGGCTGCTTTGGCGGGAAGGTGAAAAACTTGCCTCTTTATCAAGTTGTAGTTGATAAAGTTAATTAAACGCCGTAACGAGTTTGCAGAGCTTTCGTTTCGAGCAATTTGTCTTCCTCTTTCAGAGCAAAACGCTACGACGAAAGGCTCGAAATAATAGCTTCACAATCACAAACTTTCCTCCGTGGTTCGTTAACTCTTAACAACTTCAAGTGTTGACATGGGTTCCCAGGATATTCGCGCTTTTCAATTTGTACGTTAATATTTGTAGTAAGTAATTTTACTGAATATGCGGCGCCTCACCCAAGAGAAGCTAGTGTGTTTTCTCCACCCGTTTCGTTTTGTCAGTTACGTTTTTCTTGTGGCATAATGACGAAGGATAACAGATTAGCAAAGTGAAAACAGGAAAGAAAATTACGGCCAACTTATTCATGTGGTCTGTCTTTTAATCAGTCACCGTATAAATTTTCACATCGGGTATTGGAGGTTATTAATTTTCTTGCAGGAGCTTTTATTTGCATTTCATTTCGTATACACTTAATACTTAGCTCGAAAATAGATGAGCGGTTTTGTCAGAAATATTAGTAGATATCGGGTATTTGACTTGGTTGAATAATGAAGGCTGATATTTTTCAGTCCTGCTACAACCAACTTGACATCAGGCCTTCATTGTCCGCTTGCTATATTCTAGCTGGTGGGTGTCTCTCGTGTAATTAATAATTCATCATATCACCTGCTTCTGAAATCTTAATGTCGGACTCGAAGTTCGTACACATTTCTTTTATCCTAAATAAACCAATAGTAATGAAGATGTCACTGGTCTTTCGTTGCGCTGTTCCATAAACCATTTTTTTCAGGACCATTGTGTATTTGCAGATGATTTACTAGGTCGGAATTAACTAGAGACTTGTTGCTGAGGCTTTTTCTCGCAATCCTACTTTCCCGCTAATCATTGTTGCTAACTGGGTCTTATTCTTATGAAACCATAGTTGGCTCCTTAGAAACATCACTGAATAAGGAGGCGGGGCAGGGGTGGGAAAGAATTTTCGTCTGAACGCGTATACAATGTAGGTACAATTTATGCCCAAAACTGTAACCTGCACTCATAGGGTCTTTTCAATCGTTGAGAAGCTTAACCTAGAAAGAGGACAGGACAAGCTACTGCCTGCCCAGCACGCAATTTTGTACTGTCCCTCCTCATATCATGGCCGGCTTAGTGAGCTTGAGTCAGAGGCTACTTGTACTTATATTGCGATAGCGTCAACAGTTATCTTTTGTCTTTTCAGGCCATAAAGGAAAAGAAGGCTTGCAAGCGTTCGTTCTTTTCCTTCGGAAAACTCCTCAAGTTAGTTTTGTTGTTGTTAATAACAGCTGTTGCTTTTGACATCTACAAACACAAAGGATACAAAGGTACGGTGCTGCTTGTGTTTTTTTCCGGCTTTTTACCGTCGGGTGTGTGCCCTGTTGATGGAGTCAGACGCTCTTTCACACTTTCAAGTGCTATCAGGAATTTAAATCTAGTGTTTTGTTTCTGTTAAAAGCGAGCAAAACAGCACAGATTGCAAAGGATTATGGAATAGAACAGGCAGCATTAACAGGATATGGACAAGCAAAGAATGGATTCGATGTTGCAAACAGGTAGCAAGCTGTACATGCTGTGAAGGTTGTTTCAAATTATTTTTCTTCACTTTACCTTACGTATTAACTTCTGTACGGGACTAAAGCCTCGCATTTGCCACTGTCTGCTTGTGCCACTGCTATTGTTTAAATAGAATGAAGTCACTCTGGGCGTATCAAGCATGATATCCATTCGGGGTTTCATTAAGGGCCGGGCACCAGGCAAATTGACGGGCTGTGAGGATGATTTTGCCCACCTGGTTTGACCATTTAGAGGAAAGTTTTTCTAAAGAAAAGTTCGGTTCAAAAGTTTTGCCTGCCTTTGTGAACCAATTGCCTTCCTGCTGAATCCAACCCCTGTATCATAAACTCTTTCCAGGTTCAAAAAACGTCTGGTGCGATTTAGTGGATTAAAGTAGTCAAGCGGTTTATCAGTGCTGGCGCTTAGTGCTAGCTTAGGGATTGATTTTATTACCACCTCCAGCATGGGATGCCTTTCCGTCGCAGCTCCTCCCCTCCCGTCCCCTCCCTCCCCTCCCCTCCCTCTACACTTGCATTTTCTCAGATAACCCTACTGTTAGCTGCTATCCATCTATACTCTTGGATGCAGATAGGCACTGTAGGAGTGAAGTGTATGATATGAAGTCCAGTTCCCGAGTGATCAAATTCTAATTTCTCGATAAGATATCAAGGGTGATTTCCACAGCACACCAGAGAAAAAGTTGTTTTGATGCGCGGCTGAATTCTCTTTACTTAATGAGTGATTACCAGTAAGGAGAATCTGCATAATGGTAGCAAGCCCTGAATGTTTGTTTTCAGCTGGGTTCAAACGAACTATCCGACGTACTACAGCAAGTTTAGAGAGCACGCCGACCCAGTGGCTACGTTTGTCTGGGAAAAGCTCAAAATTGTTGGAGCGTTCATCGCAGAAACAACCAAACCAGCGAGAGATTATCTTAATGTCAAAATACCACAGCTTTTAGAAAAGGTGAGAAGGACTTAATTGGACCATTTATCATATCATCGTTTGTGTTCTGACGTGCGCTCTTTTCGCCGCTGAAAACTGAAGGAGAGAGTACAACCATCTGTTTGTTGTCAATTCCACGCAGACGCAGCCGGCAGCTATTGCAGACAACCTGGAAATATTTAAAACTCAATTTTTATGTGTTTTAAATGTACCCAAATGTTGAAATATGAATACCATCTCTCTAGTAACCCCCTCGCCCGCAGGGGAAAGCTTATTAGACAGGTGAAACGTTTTCGGTACAACTTTTAGTCTTAGAAGTTTCACCAGCTGCATATCCAACGACACATCCGAGATGTCTCGGGGAAAATGAAGTCGATTTAGATTAAAGGGTCTGAATCTCACAGAAATGTGGCGTACGTTTCGATATAAGAGCTTTAGAAGCAAAATAAGGCATAAAATCTTTCGATTTCACGAAGTCAAACGCTAATCAGCCGGACGGACGTTTTGCTCAGGTGAGCATTTCTGGACTACACGAAGTAATTTTCAGTACCATTATAATAATCTTTTGTATTTTTCCTGAAGATTGAAACCGAGGGCCCCGTGTATCTTGGTATAGTTCGCGACCATTTAAAACACGTGTGGGACAAGTGTTGGCCTGTGGTGTATAAATACCTGATTATAGTTTGGGATTTCCTGTCGGAACATGTTCCAATCCTCCTCGCCAAGGCACAGGAGCTTTTAACAAACCTTGCATATAAGATTTACGAACTCGCCCCAGACTTTTTCTCGGCTGTGGCGTCATGGTTCGCGAAGCTTGGCGAAAAGATCGTCGAGAAGCTGCCTGATGTATTGGCTGTGATTCAGGAATACGTCATCATAGCTGTCAATCTAGCTGTCAATCTAATCCACAGTGCGGTGGAGTGGGTGCAGAATATGGCTGGAAGGTACGTAGTGTCGTTGTGTTTTGACAAATTTAACTCACTATCTATGCAGAACAGTTTTGACCGGTGCAGCAGCGTGACTGGTCTTAGTTTCGGTAAGTAGCATGTTAAGTTTGCCCTGATTAATTAGAGCATGTTGTGTTGTGTTGTAAATTGCGAATTGTGAAACCAAACGTTACCTCTAGAACAGTAATTTGTCGCCTCCCCAATCTCTTCTGTGCAGTTCTCAGCTTCATTTCTCAATTTAGAAGCCCAGTTAACTCAATGTCGTCTAGCGACACATTTTGTAGCTTTTCGTAGTGCGTAGCTCATACACAAATTTAACGTTATATACATGTAAAGTTCTTTTCACCTCAATTTAACGTGTTGGTTTACTGATGATTTTAAGTAATTGGTCATTGATTCATTTTTTACTCAGTTCTGAGGTGCAAGACACAGTTCATCAAAAATCAACAATGGCCGGATCATCAAAACCCGTACCACAATAAATCCAGTAACTGCCCGCATCAAGGGACCGTGTGACTGCGTTGAAATTTTCACTCTACCGTCTTTTGTCACTGACAACACTTTGGTCGTGAAACAATGCTTGTTTACACAATCTTTGAAATTTGCAGACATGAAAACCTTTGCCAGTATTTTTGTCAAAGGTCAAAGGATTCATCATTTTATTTGATTCACCTCACACAATACTGAGTTCTCTAGAATAAACTACGCCCAATTTCTTGTTGCGGATTGTTTGTGGTGTCATTGTTTCCTAGGTAACTATATCAATTACTTGCAATAAGGGCTATAATATTCACACTGGCGCATAGGAGTCGGTGAAAAAATAATAGGATTGGTAAAACCAAAACCAAGTTAAACAGACTGGCCTATCGCAAGGAACACAGGCAGCCGGAGAAGCAATTCAAATTGGGAGAAAGTACTGTAGCCGGGGCCAAGCGCGAGCAAGTCACGATTGGTTGATTAAATGAAATATTGAAGTGGGGCGCGTCTTTACTGACTCGTACCCAGTCGTCTCTCATGAAAAAAGGTATGAGACAACTGAGGAGGAGTCTGGCAACCGAACACTAAGCAGTTCAGAAATGTCGTGTTGAATTAAAGGTTTGGGATCAGATTTGCTTCAATTTCAGCGGCGTAATAGCTTGATTGCGAGTGATTTAGCTCAGTGGACGCCTGATGCTGGCAGAGGTTTTAACGCCATTCTTTTTTTGCCGTTGTTCGTTAGCAGATCACGTGAGAACCATCCTTGCTCATTGATTTGTGAGTTGATTTTAGAGAGGAAACAATTCCCTTTTAACGGGTGTACAGTTTGTTTTGCACTGCGTTCCGTGAGAAAAAGATAGAAACATTTAAAAAAGCAGCACATCAAACACTGAGTTGAGTACCTCTTGAAGTGATGACGAATGGCAAGAAGAACTACAAAGGAACATAACTTAGTGGAGTGTGACGCAAGATTACACATCTCTTACTTGCTCCCAAACAAACACCATTAGCGGTGAGGCGTGTACAATTCGTGCGTGGCGGAGGATACACGAGAGGCAGCGCGTTTCGCGAACTTCGTGGCAACCTCGTTATCAGGAACGAAACTTTCGAAAGTTCTCACGGAAATAGTTCTGCAAATATAACGCTTTAAACAATGATAACAACAAAAGCGCTCACAGTGTAAATGGTGAGCTTTTCTGATGTTTCCCGACCTGTTTAATACTCTGGTTTTGTGGCTTTCCTTTAACTAAAACTCGCGAGTCACTGTGCCGAACAATCGAGCAAATCTCAATTATTTTTTCGCGTGGATCGCGCCGCGCGAGGCTAGAAAACACACATAAAGACTTGGCCGCAAGCAGCAAAACACAGTAGAACTAATAACTTTTGACAAGTCCATTTAACGAGCTACATTGCAAATAGTGCATCTTAAAAAAATTAACTTAATGTTCTCTAAGTTGTCTTTCGCTTGCATTCTTCGCCATCGGCCTGTCGATCTTTTTGGTCGATTCAGTCTCGGCAATTTCATTACATCCGAGAGCTATTAGTTTGAGTTTTCCTTCAAATTCAATGCAATTTGTTAAACAGTAAGTTACTGTACTAATAAGAGAATCTTGAGCCACAAAGTAATTAATTCAGAAAGAGATGGAGGCAGTAAAATTAATTTTTAGGTCTGAGTGGTTCAGTTTTTTTAGGCGTGAGTCATGCTAACTTGCTAGTTCAAGGAAGTTTAAGGAAGTTCAAGGCCAATTGTCCGGCAGAGTACCGGACGATGACTGCGGTCGTGTGCGATATTTTGGGTTTTCTTCCTTGTTTAAAATTATAAACGAAATGAGCTGTTGTTCCTTAACAACAGGTGGAGGACCTGGGAATGGCGCTCTTCAACCGAGGCATCTGGATAAATTCAGTTTATCCTTCATGTTTGGTAATGAAAAGCTGCTAATTACAGTTGGTTTGAGAAAGACTGTTCTTCCAAAGTATAAAAGGGTAGGCGGCAATGTCGAAAGGTCTTATTAGTAATGGTAGAAAACAGCTCTAACAAGTGTATTGATGCTTCACCTCAATCAGTTCCTGTTTGCTGAAACACCGTGAACCTCAACCAAGAAACGATAAACTATTACGACCAATAAAACCAGTCAGCATTGTCGCGTACGCTTTTACGCCTTTGTGAGACAACCTTTGTCGAAACAGCTGTTTACACTACAATGTAGTCAACAAACAGTTTTAAAAAATAACATTCAGAATTACTTGTGTAGGAGCGAAAGATGTTACAATTGTCGACTTAACTACTGATTATAAATGATTGACGTCATTTACGGTCACTGCGTAGGAAAGAAACAAATGATTCAGTTATTTTTGAGTGGGGCAATACCGAAGTTTCAGCTGGGATATTTTTCCCTTTAGTTGAATTCTCGCTGATTATTTTTATGTCGAACAGTCACTGACCCACGCAAAATGGCGGAAGTCAATTTCGCATGTCTACAAGGCCGCGTCCACAAAACGGGGGTGAAAACGCATCAAATGTTTGCCGTCCACACTACGCCGAAGAAATTTGAAAACGCAACAATCACCGGTCATTTTGGATTTGTGTTTGGGTAAAACTCGAGTAGATAAATCTCAGGATTATCGTAACTTCATCGTTTTCTAAAAGCTCCGTTTTCAAAATGTTTTTTGTCCACGCTAAGACGCAAAGCTGGCGTTTTCGAATTCCTTGGGTTTGAAGAGCGTTTTCGAAAAGCTCCGTTGTCGTGACGGATTAGTGTGGGCGGTACAGGCCTAACCGGAGAAGTAAAGCTGCGTTTTCAAATTCCTTCTGCGTAGTGTGGAGTATCACGGACAACTTTGCGGTCAGTCTTTTACGAATTTAGTTTGTTTTCCGCGTGGAGTTGATACACGCATACTTCGTTGTCATGTAACAGCAGCAAAACAGTCGTCTGTGTTTGGTATCATTTTGTAGCTGGCATGAATTAATCGCTGGTCCAGGCAACGGGTAACATGGTTACCAGTGATTAATCACAAATAAACTGTAATGGACATTTTAAACTGCATGCATACATGCACAAACTTTATTTAAGTGTTAATAAGTGGACCGGAAAATTGCTCTGTCATTGCAATAGGATAGGTTTAAGATCAGCTATCTCTGACTCGAGGAAACGGGTGAAATAGCGGATTTGCACGTTGTCCTCATTTGACTATAACTACCAGAATTCCTTTCGTTTTTTCAGGCTGTCGAGCATCTCATCTGGTTTAGAGATTCATGAAGTCAGCGCAACTAAGAGGGATTAACGAAACAGAAAATGCCAGGACAAACGAAGTCCTGGTTTTTGTTAGTAACGAGTCTTCCTCTAGCTCAAAATGATTCAGCTAGTAAGTAACGTTCAACAAACTCTGTTGTTGAACTTTTAGAACTAAACGACCGTGAGCACACAACCCAATAGAATCCTACCAGACAGCCTAAAATTTAAAGAACCCCTTTTGTTTCAGGCTTGCGAACTGAGTTTTCTTCAAATATACTAGCTGGAATAGAAAAGACCTGGCTTGTAACAACCTGAAGGAAGAATGTGATGTGAAGTAAATGAAATCAGAAGCACAGCAGTCAGTCGCTGTTAAGAGAATATTGAAAAGGGAAAAAAAGATTTGCTTGACTTTGTACTTCAAACGAGTCGACACGCAAATCGTTTGAAAATAAACGAAAATAACATTTCCTTCTCTGAGATGTGATTGATTGATTGAGTGTGACGATCTATTTGAACTAAGGAACTGCAAATAAATTTTCGTTTTGTTTGCATCGTAAGTTAATTTCCGGTAGCCTGCACTTGAAGATTCTTGATGTGGGAGGGTTGAAAGGTTAAAGGCAAACACTTGTTTAAAGGCGTTGCTTAGAAACGTTTTACCGGAAGCTGCGTGAAGTTACTTAGTTCCTCTATCCGTTACCTTTACTCAATGCTTGACGTCAGAGAGACGAGAAAAGTTATGTAAAACAAGATTCAACGGAGCCGACAAGAGAGCAATTATTTCATTAAAATGGGCAACAAGTTTAGTGTTGGCAAAGCGAGGTATTATCGCCCCTCATTGTACACTAAGTTTGTTAGTTTTGTGCAGACGTGAAGATGGCAGTTTTGGCACAGAGGCGAAGAGGTGGAGAGGGTTATATTACGGAAGTGTCGCCGGCGGAAAAAGACGACAAAAATCCCCGCTGTTATCGCTCCAGATCTCAGTCACGACTGAGTGATTTGGGAAGACGTTAAGAAATGTCTTTACAGAATTTGTAGTGGAAACATACATAGTTCTTTGTCATCTCTTCTAACTTTGAAACACAGAAGAAGCAAATGTTTTAACTGCAAGACAAGTCAACTGAAATCAATAAATTGAGGATGTTTTCCTTTATTCCAGTTTGTCCTTCCTCTGTTTCCTTTTGCGGTTGAAGAATTTAGTGATCTTTAATTGATCTGTATATTCGTGCCTTCCGTATTCGATTGCGTGATCGATTCTCTACACCATGTATTTTCACAGTAAAAAAGCATTTTCTGCGGCCCGAAAGTGAGAAACCCGCTGGAGCCAATATTTGATTATTCAATGAATGTAAGTTCAAATTAGTAAAGTATTCAGTTTAAAGCCCATGTTTATAAAAATCATTTGTAATAGCGGTTTAGTATTATCTGTCCGTTTGATCTATGCACGATCGCTTACTTCCAAATTCAACTAATGACTTGGCGCGTTGGGAATCTTTCTTTTGCAATCCACTGCAGCTCTCCGAGAGCTCAATATATTTTTTATCGTAAGAATGTTGAGTATTTAAAAATGATATTGGGTTGGGAAAAGTTTCGCGTGATCGAGCAATTTGCATTTACAAGTAAAAGTTACAAGTAGGTCGAGTCACGATTAACCTTACAGTTTACATGGTTACCCTCGAAACCAGCTCCTAAGCAATGTCTAATTATTTGACTCGATTTTCGTCATGGTATTTCCGCTTTAGATCACTAGAAATCACACGCGAGCTTGGTAGTGTGACAAAACCCATTCAATTGAAGTTCATTGAATCACGATCACGGAATTACTGGCATTGTTCAGTATTACGTGTTCGTATTGCATGACGTCAAAGGGCTTGCCTGTGAAGCGAATAAAAAGCGACACTCTTGTACGATCACTTCATAATCGTTGCTTACCTGAATCTTACAAACGTCTCAGAGATACCAGTTCTGCCCTGCTCGCCGGCAGAGTTTGAAACAAGCCACTGGAGAGAGAGAAACCAAGGTAAGATGCAATAGCAGTCGCTTTTATTCATGTTTGTCGTTAAAATCAAGATTGAGATCTTGTTGTTTTGGCATTAAATTAACAATTCAAAGCGTTTAGTGAGACACTCTTTTGCAATCGCTGGGAAAATTTTAACATGGTTTAACAGTTTTTACAACGATTGCGAGAAAGTTAAAACAAGTTTTATTTGTTGTCAAACGCTTATAAACTTTCGTGTAACTTTTTTCCTAACTGTGTGTTGGCAAGATTCACGTAAAATTGCGTTGTGAATGTACACTGCTTCTAACAAGTTTATCAGTAGCCACTAGTAACGAACAAGAAAATAAATAAATAAAATAAATACAGTAAATTGCACCGTGGGATCTTAAGGCCGAGCATTAGTGTACACAAAGCTGTGTCGTGGGCGTTTAACAATGGCCGCTGAGTCATGCGTGCATATCCTTTCCTGTTCACGTTCTTGTTTTGCTCGGCTGCGTAGGCAGCGCGTTGCACGTGTCAGGCGGACATACGTGATCAACACGCGCGGTTTCGTGTTTCAGTTTCTACAGTTTAAAATTCACTTTTCTAAGCTTTGAAGCATTTTAAATCTACTGACAACGTTGTACAAGGTCACAATCCAAACCCGTTTTCTCTTTACAGAGGGGAAAATGATACTCAAGAACGAAGCAGTCCAAGAAACAAGTGCATTAGCACAAAGTTTACAGGTAAACAACATTCGTGTAGCCATTTAAGCGCATACGTTTACAAAGTTAAAATTAAAAGAAACTTAAACTGAAAGTCATCTCCTTTTCGTTTTCAACAAGAATCTCTCAAAAGCTTTCTCTGTTTTTTATCTAGGATCGTCTGAGATACTATACATTGCGCAAGTTTTATGCATATAAAATGGTCATTACGGTTAAAATTCAAATTCAAACAAAATAGTTATACAACCATCTGTTAAGTTTCATTCAAATATAAATCCATGTTGACTTAGTGTTTGTTTATATTCTTTCAAAAACTCGACTTAAAGGAACAAACACAGTGTAGAATTTCTTGTGCATGGTAGCAGAAGTTTCCCGATATTGCGAGAGCATTCGAGAAAATATTTTCCTTGATACCGGGAGAGCATTGGAATGTGAAGTCTTCTAGAAAAAAATATACGTAGCTAAGATATACGCCTGAATATATGCGCGTGGTTGTGAATCAAATCACACTTGAGAGTAGCATGTTCGTACAGACGCCTAACTCGACCGACGAACGTGGAAGAGGTCACCAGACGAAAACTGACTGTCGACTCATTTATGATTTATTTTAATCCTAGGCGTCACCAAGGTCGTGCATAGCGATTCGAATCAAGGTGTTAAGAGCCAGGAATGTAACTCAAGGATGGTATGACTGGAGTAAGTATTACTAGAATCCACACTATGCCGGAGGAATTTGAAAACGCAACAATATAATCACCGGTCATTTTGGATTTCTGTTTGATCAAGGAAAGCTCGGTCACGCAAATCACAGGATTTTCGTGACGTCATCGTTTTCGAAAAAGCTCCGTTTTCAAAATATTTTCTGTAACGAAAAGCCGGCGTTTTCGAATTCCTCCTGTTTGAAAAGCGTTTTCGAAAACCTCCGTTTTCGTGGCAGATTAGTGTGGACAGTAGGCCTAACCATAGAAATAAAGCTCCGTTTTCGTGACGGATTAGTGTGGACGGTAGGCCCAACCGTAGAAATAAAGCTGTGTTTTCAAATTTCTCCGCCGGGCCTAGTGTGGACGCTGCCTTAGGAAATTTACATGAAAACTAAGAGCGGCTCTTTTCCCTTTTAAACGATGAAAAACGAGTCGTTTTGGCTTTAAACAAAGGATTGGTTTGGGCGGAAGATAAGGCCATTTCTCTCTCTCCCAGCTCAATTTTGGAGTGAGAAGTGAATGAGTGAAAATGCGTGAAGGCGGACGAAAGGAGAGAAGAAAAGAGTGAACTGCTATTTTTCTTTTGGCCTGTTGATCGATTTCTCCGTTCTTTCATATTATCCGCGAGCCTGGGTAAGAATGAAAAGTCGAGCGATCCTGCCCACTTAAATCTCTTTGATAAAGACCTCAGGCAAAAAAGGCTTTGTCGCCAGACTTACTGGCTTATACTTATAACTAGACATGGCACCGCAGACGAGTCATGGCATTTTAATTTTCTAAATTATTCGTTCCTTTCCTTTACAGTTGACACTCCAGATCCCTATCTGATGATGAGAATTCCCACCTCGCCTGAAATGGTCAAAAGAACAAAATGCGTGTCAAACAACAAGAACCCTGTGTGGAAGGAAGAACCGTTCGTGTTCCACATTGATCCCGAACAAGAAAACGTTTTAGGTTGGTGAAAGATAGCAACCGACACCTAATTACCACAATTTGCTTCCATAGGACCCATTTTTTGTTGCGAGAGTAAAATCTGCGAGACGACAAAATAGCACAGAGACATCTCTCTTTATCCATTTACCACCCGTCATAATCGCTATTCCAAGATGGCCGGCCAATGATGGAATGCGGAAATAAAGTGACGGACTCGATATCGATAGCCTGCAGCTAGAGCCTGCGAACATAGATGGATTTCCGTCTGTAGGTGCACCTCGTGAAAAAAGGCAGGCGAAAATCTGTTTGTGTCTGCAGGTTATGCTACAGACGGTGTATTACATCATAGTGCTTGTATCGCAAATCTAGGTACAACAAGGCCTTGTTTATAAGGTTTATCATAAGTTCATAATATGGTTCACCTTAAGTTTGCCCTGATCCCATCTGACTGATTTTTCCTGTAGAGCTTACGTTGTGGGATGAAGATTACGATGCTGATGATCAGATTGGCGAAGCAGTATGCTTACCACTGAGAAATATAAGACTCGGTATACCAGAGTCAAAAACGCTAAAATTTGGAGAGGCAAGTATTTATCACCTTCCACTTCAGTTAATCTTGAGTTAAAATGTTAGTTGTGCTACTGGAGGCAGCTGAAGATGAAGCATAGTGCCCAGCGTGCAATATCACATTTATCACCTGATTAAAAAGATCCTGAGAATTAAGCTAAAGAAAATATATCTTATGAAATCTCATTTCTTTTTTTCCTTCAGTATTCTGAGGTTGACATCATCTTAGAGGCATCAAAAGTGTAAGTATTACAAACTAATTGTAATTAGTTTTTAATAATGTAATCGTGATAGATTTCTTTTTATTTTCTTTTGCACGTATTTCATAAAAAGGCTCTTATCACGAAGGTTTTTCTTTTTTTTCAGTTCTGAGCAATATTCAGACCTGCGCTACAGTACGGATCTGTGTGACGAAGAAAAAGAATTTAGGGAAAAGAGAAAATCTATAGTATTTGAAGCCATGAACAAAATGCTGGGAGATCAAGGCCCACAAACCATGGATGAGGTGAAGTACTTATATTCTGTGGAGCCCTGGTAGTGATCATCACCTAATATCTCCTAACAAACGTAATACCTCGCCTTATATACAAGTTAGGAGAATGAAGAAAACCATCAGCTAAGGAATTGTCGTGATGCACAAACAAATCCTCAAAGCTTACTTCAAAGAAATGTGTGGAAGCCATTATCGAGAATTTATATTTTTAACATTAGTTAACAACCTTCAAAGCTCCTAATACCCTTTTTATGGTGCTCGGCATCGCTGACGATTCGACTTGTATATCTTAACATTCGGTTGTCGCCTCCAGGTTCCTACGATAGCCGTTCTTGGATCAGGAGGAGGTTACCGAGCCACCACGGGATTTAGTGCAGCATGTCGGGCCCTGGACGAGATGGACCTGTTAAACTGCGTCACTTATCTAACTGGTTTATCCGGTTCTGCCTGGTAAGTGAACAGGTTTTACCTCCAGCATCTTCGTGGATCAGATCCGTGGAAAACATTGTGTTGCATTTGATGCTTTTGTTTTGTTTTTCTGCTCCCCAAAAACTGCTGTTGATGCTTTATTTTGTGGTTTATCTTCAGGGGTCTGTCACTGTTGTATTCTCAAACTGCGGGCGAAAACATCGACCCAACGGAGACCCAAAAGAATATCAGGGAACATCTTCAGTGGGGACCCATGTGGCTACTTACCCCCAGGAGGGTAATGCAGTACGTTAAAGAGATCACCGAGAAATGGAAGAAAGGCCAACCTGTCAGCTTGACAGATTTTTATGGCCATTGTGTTGGAGAGAGTCTGCTGGGGCCGGTAAGCTAAACTAAGAGGTCCTCTTAGAAATCTCAGGGTGTTCAGTTAGCGGGTGGGGAACAGAAAATAAGTTGAGAGTTGCCTTGATGTGCAAACTAATGTTAATAAGAATCGAATGCACAGCTAGCAACTATGGGAATGTGTTGTCTTTTCGTTGGAGTGACTGGCTTTACTACTAGTTGACGGTTCACCCCTCGAATCAGTTTTAATTTCAGTTTTATTCGCCTTATTAGCTCCAAAACATTCAAGGAACTTTGATTAAAAATGACAGTATGTTCTATTTATTTTGTTGAACAGAAAAAGAATTCAGTAAAGCTGAGTCATCAACAAGAGAAAGTCCGAGAAGCAGCCGTTCCCATGCCGATATACACCGCTATTAACTCCAAACGAGACGTATCAGCACAGTCTCTTGCAGGTGAGACAACAGTTATTGACCTCAGACTTATTTTACGTGCAAGACGTAATTTTTAATTCTTTTGCTTCAGAATGGGTGGAGTTCACTCCCTATGAGATCGGAATGGATAAATATGGCACATTCATGAGGACTGAACTGTTTGGAAGCAAATTCTTTTGCGGAAAACTTATCGAGAAATTCCCAGAATCTCCGCTCTACTATCTGCAAGGTAAGTTGATTTGACCTGGTTATGATGATCTGGACTCACAGCTGGCAAACAGCTATAACCATTTGACAGACAAAAGGCTCATTTGCAGACTACGAGCAGTCCCACACAAGAAGCTAAAATATCGAAAATTAGATATGGCCTCGCAACGATTGAGGACGAGGCGCGAAAGAAAATTGGGAGTTTAGCCTACCTGCAAGGTGAATGGGGCCTGGTCCATAGGGACTGCTTGTAGAATGATCGACTTGTCACATTTACACACCTCGCTATTGCAGACTCTCAGTCATAAATGGTCACATCTTGGCTTACGTTCAGTTACGTTTTTGAACTGAGAGGCGAATACTTAACATTTGAATGTTTCTTGTCTTTAGGAATCTGGGGCAGTTTCTACGCAATTCTTTTACAGCGAGTCTTGAAAGAAGACAAACAGATAAAATCAGAAGAAGACAACGAAAAAGAAATGTTAGGTAAGGAGAGCGTCTTCCTGGGTTTTCGTCTTCTGTGATCTTCAATAAGGATTTTCCTTATAAAACTGTACTTGTTAAGTTTTTGTTGAGAATGTTACTAGGCTTGCTAAGAGAGAGGTCTGGGTTTGTCAAAAACGAGAAAACGATGCGGAATAGGGTTTGGATGACCAGAAAAAAGGCCGCTAAATTAACTAGTTGAGGATAAGGGTAACCGTGAGGTTGAATGGAAGCCAGCCCGCCCCCCTCCCTCATTACAACCACCTCCTCAATGTTTTCAAAATTACCACCATTACAGTTTTTTAGAGAAAGGGTCAGAAACTGTATTTAGGAAATGTTTTTATCAAAAGCCTTCCTTGCCTCTTAATTGTTATCCAGTGAGATGTAACAGGTGTAGTCAAGCAGGCTAACGCTCTTGTTCTCGTTCTTCAACAGAAAAACAGTTTCTCTCTGGAAGCAACAACAATGACGATTCAGACGATGACGATGATGATGACGTTGTGGCCTTGGAAGGAAAGAAGGGAAAGGACAATGCTGAAAGCGCCCTCATGGCCAAACTACAAGGTGATGTTAAAGCGGATGAAGAAACTCACAAGTTGGATGGAAAAGCCACGAAAAACCAGAGAACAGAGAAGAAGGAGTTCCGAAGAAGAGTTATTGACTATGTGCTTGAAAAGTTGCCTGGACTCCAAACTCGGTCAAAAAGAGCCGGGCTTGTTCACAACTTTCTGCGAGGGCTGGGACTCAGTGGACCACAAGGTATTTATGACAAAGCACACACATGGCTTTATTTAGCTATTTTTTTTTCCAGTGGAAGAAATAGGCCATTTTCGAGTTACCATGTGCCTCTGTTTCAAAACGAGTCTCCGTGCACAACCTTTCATGTGAAAATGGTTTTTTTTTGCATCAAAATGAACCTGTAGTCGGAACACGTTTTCATATGAATGGTTTCACACTAAGACTCGTTTTGACACTGAGGCACAAGGTAACTCGGAAAATGGCCTGTTTTTCAGTGATGTGACAGCACGATGGAGTTTGGAACAGATTACAACGCCAGCTAATTGCCGTTCTTAGCGTTAATACCAGCTGCTCACTGATAGTTGTACGTTTGTATTTTAGCGTCCCCAGAAGGCGCTGATGGGATGTGCTCTTTGGAAAAGGAGAACATTTGTATCCATAAAAAACGAATGGAGCTGGTTGATGCTGGATTGATGTTTAATTCTCCTTACCCACCACTCTTGAGAAAACAGAGGTCCGTCGATCTTATCCTGTCATTTGACTTCAGTGCACGGGAGAAGGATGAGGAAAGACCTTTTAAGGTAGTCACGTCATATCTGCAATGAACTATTTTTTATTTTATTACATTTGGGAATTAGAGGCACGGTGACCTTGACGCTGGCCAGGGTCATTCAGTTACGGTTATTTTATACTGATATTGGGCAAGACACTTCAATCTCAACAAAGCCTCTTTTCACCCAGTACAATGCATGGGGTACCAAAGACCTCTTAGGACAACCAGACAAGTCAAAAATGCTGGGGAGGGGATGGCGGAAATCATTACATCTAAGGGGATTGGCAATACTCCTAGCCGCTAATGTTATCTACCGGTATTATAACCAATTCGGATTGGTGTGGAACTGATGTAAGCATTAACATAGTGACATATCTCGTTTTAGAGACGATCGTTTATTGTCGACAACGTAAGAATCTTTATCATTATCATCTTTGCTGATTGTTAAAGGCCACCTTTATTCCTTAAACTCATTTTGTTATGCAAAAAACAATGCAGTAATGAAAATACAGCTACATATGTATATTTTGTGGCTGTTTTATTTTTGACTAAATTCAAACAATTGCTTTTTCCTCAGAACATCAAATTAGCGGAGGACTGGGCCAAGCGTAACGGTCTTCTTTTCCCGCCAATCGACGCGGACGAGCAGTTTGACAGAGAGGGCTGGAAAGAGTGTTATGTGTTCAAAGATCCCACTAACCCAAAGTGTCCTATAGTGCTGCACTTTGTTCTTGTCAACAAGACTTACAGAGACTTCGTAAGGCCAGGTAAGAGAGTTTATCCCCTTCCGGCCTTTCATACTAAGTTGTGTAATGAATGACCCACCTACTGGGTTTGACAGGAGAGAAGATGGAATCTAGGCGCTAACAGACAGCAGTGAAAGCACGGTGCCCTCATGGTTAGTGCGCTCACCTCCGGATTGAACGGTCCGGACTCGAGCCCTGGCCGGGGTCATTGTGTCGTATTCTTGGGCAAGACACTTCACTCTCACAGTGCCTCTCTCCACCCAGGCGTATAAATGGGTACTGGCGAATTTAATGCTGGGGGTAACCCTGCGATGGACTAGCATCCCATCCAGGGGGAAGTAGAAATACTCCTAGTTGCTTCATGCTACAGAAACCGGGATAAGCGCCGGCCTGATGGGCCACTTGGCTCGTATGCATATTTTGCCTAGACAGCAGCCGATCAAGCCACCAACGATTTTTGAAATTTTGTTACCATTGAAATGCTTTACGCCCGTGATTCTTCTTTGAAACCCTTTTGTCTTGTCTCATGTGGCAACTTTTTGTTTCTTACAGGAATCCCCAGAATAACAAAAGAGGAAAAGAAAGCCGGCGACTTCCCGCTGTTTAACGATCCAAATAAACGGTTTAGCACTTTCAACTTGAAGTATTCTCATGATATCTTCGACCGGCTTAGCGGGTTGGTTGAATTCAATACAGCGCTGAATGAACAGCTTATAAAAGACACCATGGCAGAATGCGTTCAGAGGAGGAGAACACTCAATCACTAAAACACCTTCAGCTTCTTGGTTCCTGGATCTAGAAAAAGACTAGAAAAGTCTCGGATGTGCTTGGATTATGAAAGAACGCGCCGCATAGCTTTGAGCATTGCAAATGACAACGGTTCAGTTAATTAAACATTGGACTTGGAGGTGGATTTTTCCACGTGCGAATTTACAGCGAGCCCACAGCCAGACTGACTTATGATAGCACTCAAAATATTACAGTTCAACCGATGGAAGTTTATTTTATGATGTTTTCTTAATGAATAAGGATATACCGCTTTAATTTAAGGAAATGACGACGCCCGCTCGAGTTTTAAGGAGCAATTCAGAATTTAGGCATTAACGATCAAACAGACAAGTTTTATATTGACATATGTAATAAAACAGATTTTAATATATTTATTGATGAGAAAACTTAACATCCCAATGAAATATAATACGATATTACAAGTTTTGTAAGAAATTATTTATTTGGATTAATGCTATAGTTAATGTAAACATGTTGCCATGTTAACGTGTAACAGAGGTCCTAGGGGGCGTCTAATTGTACAAAATAGAGTATATTAAAAAAAAGTAAATTATTTCATAGTTTGGAAATTAAATATGACTTTTTTCTTGGCCAATGCTGGCTTCAAGAGAGAGTAGTAACACAGAGGACATTTTCTCAGCAAGGACCTTTCGTCAAGGTCCTCTGTGATCAAGGGTCATCCCCCCCCCCCCCCCCCGCAAATAAAAAAGGAAGAAATGAACAAACTCGATTAACCTAACTGAATTCAGACATATGTCGCGGTTTCGCATATATGAATTGTGCGGATGGGTAAAATGCCTTTTCATGGTATCGTATTTGCAGTTGAGACATGGATACAAGGAAATTTTGGACAAAACGAGAAAATTTACATCCACATTGGATGCCATTGAAACTAGAGCACGAGCCCGCTGAGTCTGGAAAGATTATCCAACACTTTTTAAGTGACTGATAAAGCGCGATAATGGCGTAACAACCTTCATAGGGTTTTCAGATTGTCGGATAAACTGAAAATCAGAATAGAACGCCTCTGGTCATTGCCATGATTATAAACAAGAAACTCCTTCAAGCTGAACTTCGTAGCTGATCTTAACATGCATGTAGTTATGAATTAAAGCTAATTACTCCTAGCTCATCTTAACTATTTTTTGGCTTGAGGTTGATAAAGGTAAACTGACTGCCGTTGAAAATTTGTGAAGCTGATCCTTTGAGAGTGAATAGCACTTATCAGAGCAAAGTTAGCTGACAGTTTCTTTAGTGAAATAATTAATTGTCAGGAAGGGTGAGAGGGTGGGGACAGAGTGTAAAGAAAATTTCAGATCTGTTCTTAAATTTGTTCTCGCAACGTTTTCTTAGTCAACCGCTAGGAAACGCTGCCCTCTTGCTTTGGCAAAAACACAACGAAAGCCAGGTCTCTTTTGCCATGTATTATGATAAATGGAGAGGAAAACAGTGAAACTAAACCTCGCTGGAATCGCTTTAAAACGTTTCCAAAACGCTAACCGAAATAAAAGAAATACACAGAAGAGTCGAAGTAAGTCGTTTTTATTGAATTTCGTTTCCATATTTCGAACTGCTATAAATGATGATTACATTCCATACAAACCCATGAATTTACGGTGTTACACAATGTCATACTATAAGATTAACCGCTCTCAGGGAGCTTGGCATACCTGCGGCAATTGCAGCGAAAACGGTTTAAACCTGACTGTCCGTCTCAAAGCAGTACTTTTAGGGGTCAACTAAGGCTCAAGCCATCCAGGTCGGTCTGCTTTAGGGGTTAAGTTCAAATTTTCCATAGAACAGAATCAACGGCAATCTGTTGTTTGCCATTTCCTGTAGACTCGTTACTTGAACGCATGTACAGCTGTGTGAAGTCATTTAAACTAGAAGTACTCCCTTTCATTGTCACAAGAGTTATATATCCTTTAGTCTTTATTCAGCATAAGCATTGTTTATATCCAGTACAATTCTACTTCAACATAGGAATAGCAGGTTTACAATGTCACAGTGACGAGTGATCAGCATATTAGCCTAACCCTGTTGCTATAGTAATCAGTACAGTACAACAGACAACTTAGGATCAGTTGTCATGATTTAGGATTCTAGATTCTTCTTAGAAGCATGCTTTTTCTTTACAAACTGCTTTCTTTGTCATTGAGTAAAAGTAGACGTTTATAATTATACTGGCTTTCTAGTTAGAGTTCATAAATTATGTCAATGTCAAAGTCAACGACAACCTTAATACATATCTAACGACAGTGTTGCTTCAAGGTTTAAACTTGATTATAACTTTCCCGTGGCCTTTATTAACACCCGCCGTGTTCAGTTGATTTGTTCCGCTATTATACGAGCCCCCTCCCCCTGCTACACCAGTCAACGAAGTCCCGACAACTCCGCCACCGGAATACCCACCCCCACCACCACCACCAAGTACAAAGGCGAATGCACCCCCACCAAAGCCCCCTTGGGATACCGGACATGTTCCCCCAGTTCCGCCATTAATAAAACTTGATGGCCTCTTTGCATGCAAAGGTCCCCCGTTCCCATCCTCCTTTAGTCCCGCTCCTCCTCCAGCTACCAGGCCAGAATCAATGTTGCCCGTATCAGCGTCACAGACTTGTCCACCAGACCCTCCCGTCCCACCACACCTGGTGCCATTCTCTGTTGCCTGACCAGGGTCACCGTCTTTAAATTGTCTGCTTGCTGATCCTCCACCCCCTCCCCCTCCTGCAATGATTAGCGGAGTGTTATTTAACAAAGCCACAAAGCTTCCACCTCCCCCACCTCCAGCGGCGTCACTGAAGCGCTCAGTATGATAACCCTCTTGACCGACAAGGATTTTAAGCTGTGTTCCTTGATAAAGTTTGAAAGTTCCTTTTATCTTGGCTCCTAAGCCACCGAGACTCCAAAGTGAATGATTTGTATTCGTGCTACTAACGCCTGAAGCACCTGACACTTCAATGACGTAGATTCCAGTCACGGGAACAGTCCAAATTTGGATGCCATTGTCTAATGTTACTTTATCTTCCAGCGATGTTCCTACGTACCCGGATGTATTTTTCGGCCCAGTTTCTCCTCGGGCGCCCAGAGTTGTGAAAACAAAAGTTTGTTCTATGAAAAATGTTGATAATCTTTAATAAAGAGTGTTAAACTGATAGCTGAGAATTGCTCAACATTTTAATATTCTCCTGAGAAATGGCGCCTTTTTGTTTTATAGCTGAAATCGGAGATCTGCAAAACTTACCACCGATAGCTGTGAAAAGGGCTGAAATCTTTGATGATAGCTGAGTAATTACAGCAGTACAGCATCCCATGCAAAATCTCGATAAAGTCAAGCTAATACTGATATGTGTCAACTGACTGGTAACATTGATACTAACATATTTTTGATGAGTGCGCTATCGTGCATATGCACACAAAAACGTTAAACACTATTACATGTACAACCGTAGTTTTGAACACAAAAAGTTGGACATAATAAATGGTTTAAAATAAAAATGTATAACAACAAACTACTGTTATTTATGGGTTCAAATCAGGAGTACGTCTCTGACCAAAACGAACAGTTCTACCCCGCCCAAGATGTTTATATCAGACCAACGATTTTACCTTTGTTTCCAGTATTTAAAGGCTCTTTATCGGTGCTGTATTGACTCTAAGAAGAAAAGGGATTTAAAATAAGTGGTTAGCTACTTCGACTAATACCTTAATTATAAGGGTCGCTTTAACTCTAAATGATCACTGACATATTTGACGATAGATGACTTTTACCTGAGATCTATTTCCAGGATTTTTTTAACTCTCAGCCTTTTTCAAGCGTAAAAAAAAAAAAAATAGAAAAGTGTTCCCCTGCTCGTTTTCACATAATCGTAAAATACTCGTTTTAATACCTTTTCTCGTTCTCGTTAACTTCCACTCGTGTTATGTAAAATTTTGGCGCCAGAAGACCTATACTGCTGAGGAACCTAGATCTCTACTGAATATTTCAAAATTTATTGCTATGTCGTTCCTATAAATAATTTATATTTTCTGTCTGACTCTTTGAGACAAATTTCAATATCGTCAGATCTAAGGGAAATGAAAAGAGCTAAGGATAACTGACTATAAATGGTAAATGACAAGTGAAGGGTATCTCTCCATCCTAAGCTTCTCTTCCATACAGCACTAGTCTTCCAGTGCATATACAACAACAAACTCAGCAACGCATAACTTGCAAGTAATTTATAGCGGAGCTCCGGCGGCCTGAAGGGCAGAAAAGGGGAGTATTATAACTATAAGAACACAACCACATGTACGCATATAAAGAGAAAACTGTGCAACTCTTTTTTCATAGTCAACATGGCTAGTGGCGTGGATCGCGGGCGCGTGCGCCCTACGACGACGACGACGACGACGACGTCACGCAACATGGCGGCCATATTCTAGCTTATAGGTTTACAGCATACATATTTGATGTTGGATAATGTTATGGTCAATTGACACCGGTGAAAACAAGGCATCCGCTTACCAGTATCAAAAATCATATCGCGGGTTCAGGTTTAAAGCTCATCGAAGTCGCATGTTTTTGTGAAGTTGACCGCTGATTAGATCGCAGGCTTAAGAAAGGTTAGTTTATTGTAATAGGAGCTCCGCTTTTAGGCTTGGCTAATTTACATATTACCATTTGATTGTAGTCAGAAGAGCCATTAGTGGTTATGATGATTAATTGTTATTATTATATGGCTTTGGCTTGTGGCCGATATAACGCGCGCTCTGATTGGTTAATTGTCACTGAATTATAGGGCATTATTCTCCCGTAATGCCCACGGGCCGATTACGGATTATACAAATTAGGAAGAGCCCGGTTCTGAAAATTCAAGCGCATTGAAGCGATGAAAGCCGATTAAAATCAGTACGAGAATATCAGTAGCTAAAAGTTTAGAGATATTTCTTTAATAAAATTTATATAGATGACTTACCAGTCGGTAACCTTGGCGGGCACTAGTGAAAAACAATCAAAGTTTGCCTAGTCTTAAGTAAAGCTAAAATCGCTAAGTAAAAAACACCATCGGCAGATCTGCCATGCATCCTGAGCAGAACACCACAAAGAAACTTATAAGTTATCATCTTAGTCACAGCAATTACCGAAGTATTGAACTCCGTCAAAGTTCTCGTCACTAACCGTGAGATTTAACAGTTGACCAAAGATGAATCCACTCTTAGGAACAAGGGAGGTGACATCAGTCTGGGTAATGTCTATTCCTTCATCGTTCAACTCACAAATCTTGCTTCCTTCCTTGTCGTAATTCAATGAGCGGCACAGAGGACGATTTCTCAGGCAGAGTTGTGCGCATGACAAAACAGAGGGAGACATCTGACGATGGCCTACGTGACCTTGTAGATAATAGTCTTCTACAGTGTGAAGAAAGGAGGAGCGAGTGTTGTCAGGAGTAAATGAACTTGAAACATAGGTCCTGATGGTCAGCAGTATTACGAAGAAATTCATTTTCACCTGTGCAAAAGAGGAGAGTGTTCAATATCTGAACTCTGTTTAAGCGTCCTTTGTCTAAAATCTTATCTTTGTAAGTCGTAAGTTCAGAATTCGACTTTTAAGAAAATTATTTGCCATTGAATTTCCATAAAACACTGTAATTTCTGACGCGTATTGCCCACCCTTCAAGACCTCAATTCAAGATGGCTTACAAAACCGTGATAACGTCTATCGGAAATTAGTTTTTAAGGTGGCTCCATAGTTTTGAATGGTATTTTTTGCATTCGTTTTCACACCCAGTCCTTTCAAACTTATTACATGTAATAAGCAATGATGATATGTTGATTTACTATCATCTCTGTTAAAATCTTGGCTTTTAATGTTGAATTATAAATGCCCAAACAAATGCGTTGTTTACAGTTTTTAGGGCTTTATTTGTGATTTTCTTTAATTTCCTTCGGTGAAATTTTCCAAAATTTTTACGGTACATTGAATACGGTGGGATACGAGTTTTAAACCCGAAAAAAGTAGGGTTTGTGAAGGCAGCTTTTTTGATATTTTCAAATTTGTGTCTTTTACCGCTGCAAAAAATCTGGTCTAATAGATTTCCCTGAAAAACGAGCTCCGACTAAAGTAAAATATTTACTACCAATCTGCCAAATTCTACGGAATTTCACCGAAGGAAACCCAAAGAAAACCAATCAAAGAAAACCAATGAAATATTTTTAGTACGCATTGACTCATTTCTGGGAACCAAACTGTTGCTTCTAGATGAATTGCTTTTCAGTTGTGTCATAAATGGAATAGTAAGTTTGATAAATGTCGACAGAAGCATATGCTTCTGACGTCGATCTAGACAAGTTCTACCAGAGCGGGAAAAGCTTGTATTTTAACACCTGGTTTTTTTACAATTATTAAACCGTCTTTTAAATGTAAAAATAACATCAACTCGAAAACAAATCCGTGTTCAAGATGGGATTTGAACCTACGAGCCTCCGTGATCTAGCCGGACGCTCCAACCACTTAGCTACTGGAGACTTTATGGTGAGCAGAGGTGAAATGTGGGTGAAACCGTATCTATACGAAAACCAGTCAGATATAATGAATTAAACTATCATTATTTCAGCTCAGATTCTCGCGTTGTTTTCCCCCCAATGTGTTTGCTGTATATGCCGGGATTAGAATATATAAATGTACACTCGATTTCATTGTTTCTGAAAAGGTGCCTTACAGAAAAATTTAAACCTTACGTTAGAATTTGTAAAACAGTGTATTTTTAGGAAAACAAACAACAAAATGACTTAAAGAAAGATTTCAACTTACCGGGCTTGAAGCCCTTACAGCGAATGGTATTGCTATAAAACAAATTCACACCAAAAAGAAAAACATTAAACTATTTAATGATCAATCGCAACAAAACGTATCACTAAACCTAGCTTGGCTAACTTAACTTACTTTTTTTTAGGAAAATAGCGTGATACAGGAGAGAACCGCGAGCTGCTCAGAGAGCGCAATAAACTGCAGGTGTCTGTCAGAACTAACATTTTTCGTACTCGCGTCACTTTTGACAAAACCTAATAGAACAGTACAAAAAAACCGTGCATAAAGCTGATAAAACGTAGAATCAGAAGAAATAATTATTTTTAAGATTTGATCTATTTGTTAGCGCACGTAAGCCTTCAAACGCAAAACTGACAATGTTTGCTGAACTGAATTATCTGCCTTCGTGTTCGCACGTACGACCAAACAATCTGCAGCATGTCAATCAGCAGAAGTGTGTGAGGTTTTTTCGATATTGCTCTTGGTAACTGAGAAAATCAATTCTTTAAAAAATAGATTAGAGGCTCGAGGTTTCTATCACTTGATTTTGTCCTCGTCAACTATCACGCATAGAAATCGCTAGCAAATAATCTAATTGTTTTCGTATAAATCTTATATACATTGTAGACATTGTAGTCGTTCAAAAATTTATCCGTATCCTATTCACAGATACTTCGAAAACGCCAAGAAGTGGCCGTCATTTTGTTAAGCTAGGCTACCCACTATCTACAACAGAATAGATAGTGAGGAGCGTAGCCAATCAGAGAACGGCATTCGTGATGAACGCTAGTAGATTTATATCAAATTAAAATAGACCAATAGAATATTTGCCGATCTTCGATCGATGAGATGGCCAAGTATTTCAGTGACACACTGAAAAAATACCTCAAACTGTATGGGGCATTGATAATCGAGGAACATTTTGGCCAAGTTTGGTAGATCTATGTGCCCTATTAATTCGCTCGAAGGAAGGAAATCCACGTAAAAATAAAGTCTGCATTTTCGGCTCTTAAAGTCTTGCAGTCTTATCACACCTCGTCAAGGAAGTTGTCAACGCGGTCATGCCACCCACCAATAATCAATGTTTAAGCTCTACAATGAGTGAAGACAGTTTTTTTGCAGCATTTGGCCTTTGGCCATTCGAAACCTGTTTTGTTCTTAGCACGAACTTTTCTTTACAAATTGGAAAATTGTCAAGTAAGGCCTCTAACTTATTCAACTTGGCGTATGTTCTTGTAACCGTTATAAAATGTTTCCATAGAAGGGGTCGCTGAAGGAAGCGTTTCCCGTGTGTTGTTGTTCCTGTCAGTGCATGCTTTGCTGCGTGACCTGCGCATGCGTGAAATTGGTTATCATGCAAAAGCTTGTTATTTAGTAATGGTTTGTACTCTGGTCGTTTCCCAGGTGGGTGGGTAAAACACGTGACTTAACTGACAAATACGTGTTTTGGCATATTATGCATGTAAACGAAACTGCCTATCTCTACTTAATGAGCTCTGTTACTTCCTTGGCCCATCAGTTATTTACTGAACGGCCCAGTGGCGCTATTTTTGTGCAAGGGTTTCCTTTCCGCTGTTCTAAGGAAGGTATTTCACTTCCTGGATAGCTTCCAGCCCAACTTTCCTCCTCGAAAATTACCGATTTCAGCGATGACCGTGAAAATGCTGTGATACCCGTTATTTGAAATGATCAATTTTATTGTGCGCTTGGGAATGGAAACCTTCTGTTGGCGTGGAAATAAAAGTTCATATTTAAATACTGGAAAGTAAAGAGAGAAAACGAAAACAAGAAGTTTAAGAAAATCCTTCATTTCCTGAAAAATTCCTTTAACTTCCAGTTTCATTTAACCCACCTTTCTATATCCGATCAATTTTCTCTTCGGAGAAAACCAAACTACTAGTGCTTTCCATTCTGCTAATACGGATGGGCACCAGCATGGCGTCTCCATATAAATCTTTATAAATTTGGGTAAAAATTCTTCCGCATATCTTGCATAAGAAAAATTGCTGTGACCAGAAACTTGGCCAGAGTCTGCATATTTACCTTCTTTCATTTCCCAGATTCTGGGCTTTATCTATTGAACGGTTTTGATTTTTATTTTGACCTATTTTGAATGGCGTGACACTGAAAACCAGCAATACATAGGAGTTTGTGTGATTTGAAATTCGATCGTACTGATTCTGAAAACTGTCATTGTTTTTCCTTTGAACAACCGCATTGAAGTTTTAAACTTTATCGAGTATCTTTCATCTGTCCTTTTTAGGTTTCTATGTACGCCATTTGAACGATTTTGTGTTAATAACGTTCCAATGAGAACTAGAATCATTGAGACGAGGTAGAACAAAGATGTCGCTGACAGGATAACCAAGTTTGCCATACAGTACTGATATTTTAGAGAGAAACTACAATTAATTAAATCTTTTTTTTCTACCTAAATACACACAGCTGCTGTCCTTTCTTTCTCTCCCGCTGGTTGTTGGTACTGATGGCAGTGATTAGTTTAACCTTGTAGATTGCTTTTTTCCTATTACAATTTCATGAAAAGTGAACAGAACTCGTGAGCGGGGGGGGGGGGGGGGGGGAAGGGGGGATCCCATGTGAAAAGGTCGAGGATGCTCGTCGTCTCGCTTTTAAGGGTGTAAATCACAGATTTTGGTCTCACTTAGTGTGTTCAGGACGAAACTCCGCTATTTTTAGCCGCCAAGAAATAATAAAAACGCTGTCGAGCTTTTTTCGTTGGTCTCATAGGACGCGGAGGAGTCTTATTCAACCGTAACTGTATCTAAGCGCACGTTCAACTGCAGGGCAAATGACTACATTTTGACTGACCAAAATTGGTCTCCTTTACTTAAGGCTGCTGAAATTAAACTTTTTCCGACGAGTTTCCCCGACCTTTTGACATGAGGGTCCCCCGGGGAACAGAATCAACGACAATCTAACGTTTGCCATCTCTTCTAGATTCAGTGGCTTGAACCTATGTACAGATGTGTCAAATCATTTACACCATTAAGACAGACAAGTACTCCCTTTCATTGCCACATCCTCCAGTCTTTATTCATCATATCAGCATTATTTATACCTAATACAATTCTATTTCTGACTACTTATAAATAGCAGTTTACATCATGCAGTAGTGTCACAATATCACAGCATATTAGCCTAACCCTGTTGCTACGGTTATTAATACGCTACAACAGACAAGAAAACTTGGCACTGTTGTCATAATTCAGGATGTATTCCAGCTTTGTTTTTCTTTGTAGCACGTTGTCTCTTTACAAACTGCTTTCTTTATCATTGATTCAGAGCGCGCTAGCGCCACACCTTGTTAAGGGTGGACCATATGACTTTTAAGGGGGTCTGGGACGCGTGTCGGTTGATTTTGAAAAGCAAATCTTGCAAGCATACTCGTACCACGACGAAAAAAAGTGTCATGCACATTCAGTGAGCCTACAAAAGGCATGTTACACGGAGAAGAGAATATAATGCATACATTTCCCGAGAAAAAAAGCACAGCGCATGAAAGGGTTAAACATGAAAACTCATGTTTATACCAAATCACCCAGCTCACTCACCGCAAAAGTATAATGGTCCATCTCTTAGAGCTCATGAATTATATGACAACTAAATAAACATATCCAGTGACAGTGTTCCCTCAAGGCTTGAGCTTGATTATAACTTTCCCGTGGCCTTAATTAACCCCCGCCCTGTTCTGTTGATTTGTTCCGCAATTATACGAGCCCCCTCCCCCTGCTACACCAGTCAACGAAGTCCCAACAACTCCCCCACCGGAATACCCACCCCCACCACCACCAAGTACAAAGGCGAATGCACCCCCACCAAAGCCCCCTTGGGATACCGGACATGTTCCCCCAGTTCCGCCATTAATAAAACTTGATGGCCTCTTTACATGCAAAGGTTCCCCGTTCCCATCCCCCTTTAGTCCCGCTCCTGCTCCAGCTACCAGGCCAGAATCAATGTTGCCCGTATCAGCGTGACAGACTTGTCCACCGGACCCTCCCGTCCCACCACACCTGGTGCTATTCTCTGTTGCCTGACCAGGGTCACCGTCTTTAAATTGTTTGCTCGCTGATCCTCCACCCCCTCCCCCTCCTGCAATGATTAGCGGAGTGTTATTTAACAAAGCCACAAAGCTTCCACCTCCCCCACCTCCTGACACGACGTTGGCGAAGTCATCACCACGATGACCCTCTTGACCAACAAGAATTTTAAGCTGTGTTCCTTGATAAAGTTTGAAAGTTCCTTTTATCTTGGCTTCTAAGCCACCGAGCCTCCAAGATACGGGATCTTCGGTACTGTTCGTGCCATTAGCGCCTGAAGCACCTGACACTTCAATGACGTAGATTCCAGTCACGGGAACAGTCCAAATTTGGATGCCATTGTCCAATGTTACTTTACCTTCTAGCGGTGTTCCTAGGTACCCGGATGTGTTTGTCGGCCCAGTCTCTCCTCTGGCACCCAGGGTCGTGAGGACAAATAATCAATAAAAAACTAATGCTCATGGTATTCAGATTGGCTCCAACTGATTGGTATGAATGACATGTATATCTTTAATGAGCTCATTATTGCGCATATGCAGCTTAGGTCGAGATAGTTAATCGATCTCACCAGCACAGTAAAACATTTAACATTATTACAAACATACCTTCTGAACACAAAACGTTTCACCTTTTTTTCCAGTATTCAGACTCGCTATCGCTGTTGTATTGATTCTAAGAAGAAAAAAGGATTTATAATCAGTGACCAACTACTTCTAAAAACTGTTTTCTGGAATTTGAGCTTTGTTTTGCTAATAATAATAATGATACAATACTACTACATGTAATGAGACACACTAATTGTAAATAATGTATGAAAAATATTTCGGTATGTTGAGCTTCACTTATCTAGTATTCCAGTGCGTGTACAGCAACAAATTCAGCGGCAGAACGATTTGCAATATAAGTACAGAGTGTAACTTTACAGTCAGTAGTACTCTGTCTGTTCCATTAGTGATTTATGATTTCTGGCTAATTACTAACCGTGAGATTTAACATTTGACCAGAAATGTATCCACTCTTAGGTACAAGGGAGGAAAAGAAAGCCGGCGACTTCCCACTGTTTAACGATCCAAATAAACGGTTTAGCACTTTCAACTTGAAGTATTCTCATGATATCTTCGACCGGCTTAGCGGGTTGGTTGAATTCAATACAGCGCTGAGTGAACAGCTTATAAAAGACAACATGGCAGAATGCGTTCAGAGGAGGAGAACACTCAATCACTAAAACACCTTCAGCTTCTTGGTTCCTGGATCTAGAAAAAGACTAGAAAAGTCTCGGATGTGTTTGGATCATGAAAGAACGCGCCGCATAGCTTTGAGCATTGCAAATAACAACGGTTCAGTTAATTAAACATTGGACTTGGAGGTGGATTTTTCCACATGCGAATTTACAGCGAGCCCAGAGCCAGACTGACTTATGATAGCACTCAAAATATTACAGTTCAACCGATGGAAGTTTATTTTATGATATTTTCTTAATGAATAAGGATATACCGCTTTAATTTAAGGAAATGACGACGTCCGCTCGAGTTTTAAGGAGCAATTCAGAATTTAAGCATTTACGGTCAAACAGACAAGTTTTATATTCACATGTGTAATAAGACAAATTTTAATATATTTATTGATGAGAAAACTTAACATCACAGTGAAATATAATACGATATTACAAGTTTTGTAACAAATTATTTATTTTGATTAATATTATGGTTAATGTTAACATGCTGCCATGTTAACATGTAACAGAGGTCCTACGGGACGTCTAATTGTACAAAATAGAGTATATTTAAAAAAAATAAATTATTTCATAGTTTGGAAATTAAATATGACTTTTTTCTTGGCCAATGCTGGCTTCAAGAGAGAGTAGTAACACAGAGGACATTTTCTCAGCAAGGACCTCTCGTCAAGGTCCTCTGTGATCAAGGGGCATCCCCCCCGCGCCCCCAAATAAAAAGGAAGAAATGAACAAACTCGATTAACCTAACTGAATTCAGACATATGTCGCGTTTTCGCATATATGGATTGTGCGGATGGGCAAAATGCCTTTTGATGGCCGTATCGTATTTGCAGTTGAGACATGGATACAAGGAAATTTTGGACAAAACGAGAAAATTTACATCCACATTGGATATCATTGAAGCCAGAGCGCGAGCCCGCTGAGCCTGAAAAGATTATCCAACATTTTTTTCAAGTAACTCATATAGCGCGATAATGGCATAACAACTTTCATAGGGTTTTCAGATTGTCGGATAAACTGAAAATCAGAATAGAACTTGACTAGTCACTGCCATGATTATAAACAAGAAACTCCTTCAAGCTCAACTTCGTTGCTGATCTTGTAGTTATGAATTAATCCTAGCTCATCTTAACTAGTTTTTGACTTGAGGTTGATGAAGGTATTGACCGCCGTAGAAAATTTGTGAAGCTGATCTTTTAAGAGTGAATAAGACCTCGTCAGAGCGAAGTTAACTAACAGTTTCTTTAGTGAAATGATTAATTGCCAGGAAGTGTGGGAGGGTGGGGACAGAGTGTAAAGTGAATGTCATTAGATCTGTTCTTAAACTTGTTCTCGCAACGTTTTCTTAGTCAACCGCTAGGAAACGCTGCCCTCTTGCTTTGGCAAAAACGCAACGAAACCCAGGTCTGACTCTTTAGCCCTGTATTATGATAAATGGAGAGGAAAACAGTGAAACTAAAACTCGCTGGAATCGCTTTGAAACGGTTCCAAAACGCTAACCTTAACAAAAGAAATACACAGAAGAGTCGAAGTAAGTCGTTTTTATTGAATTTCTTTTCCATATTTCGAACTGCTATAAATGATGATTACATTCCATACAAACCCATGAATTTACGTTGTTACACAATGTCATACTATAAGATTAACCGCTCTCAGGGAGCTTGGCATACCTGCGGTAATTGCAGCGAAAATGGTTTAAACCTGACTGTCCGTTTCAAAGCAGTACTTTTAGGGGTCAACTAAGGCTCAAGCCACCCAGGTCGGTCTCCTTTAGGGTTTAAGTTCAAATTTTCCATAGAACAGAATCAACGGCAATCTGTCGTTTGCCATTTCCTGTAGACTCATTACTTGAACGCATGTACAGCTGTGTGAAGTCATTTAAACTAGAAGTACTCCCTTTCATTGTCACAAGAGTTATATATCCTTTAGTCTTTATTCAGCATAAGCATTGTTTATATCCAGTACAATTCTACTTCAACATAGGAATAGCAGGTTTACAATGTCACAGTGACGAGTGATCAGCGTATTAGCCTAACCCGGTTGCTATAGTAATCAGTACAGTACAACGGACAACTTAGGATCAGTTGTCATGATTCAGGATTCTAGATTCTTCTTAGAGGCATGCTTTTTCTTTACAAACTGCTTTCTTTGTCATTGAGTAAAAGCAGACGTTTATAATTATACTGGCTTTCTAGTTAGAGTTCATAAATTATGTCAATGTCAAAGTCAACGACAACCTTAATACATATCTAACGACAGTGCTGCTTCAAGGTTTAAACTTGATTATAACTTTCCCGTGGCCTTTATTAACACCCGCCTTGTTCAGTTGATTTGCTCCGCTATTATGCGAGCCCCCTCCCCCTGCTACACCAGTCAACGAAGTCCCAACAACTCCCCCACCGGAATACCCACCCCCACCACCACTAAGTACAAAGGCGAATGCACCCCCACCAAAGCTCCCTTGGGATAGCGGACATGTTCCCCCAGTTCCGCCATTAATAAAACTTGATAGCCTCTTTGCATGCAAAGGTCTCCCGTTCCCATCCCCCTTTAGTCCCGCTCCTGCTCCAGCTACCAGGCCAGAATCAATGTTGCCCGTATCAGCGTCACAGACTTGTCCACCGGACCCTCCCGTCCCACCACACCTGGTGCCATTTTCTGTTCCCTGACCGGGGTCACCGTGTTTGAATTGTCTCCTTGCTGATCCTCCACCCCCTCCCCCTCCTGCAATGATTAGCGGAGTGGTATTTAAAAAAGCCACAAAGCTTCCACCTCCCCCACCTCCTGCGGCGTCACTGAAGCGCTCAGTATGATGACCCTCTTGACCAACAAGGATTTTAAGCTGTGTTCCTTGATAAAGTTTGAAAGTTCCTTTTATCTTGGCTCCTAAGCCACCGAGACTCCAATGTGAATGATCTATAGTCGTGCTGCTGACGCCTGAAGCACCTGACACTTCAATGACGTAGATTCCAGTCACGGGAACAGTCCAAATTTGGATGCCATTGTCTAACGTTATCTAGCTTTATCTTCCAGCGATGTGCCTACGTACCCGGATGTATTTTTCGGCCCAGTTTCTCCTCGGGCGCCCAGAGTTGTGAAAACAAAAGTTTGTTCTATGAAACAATGTTGATAATCTTCAATAAAGAGTGTTAAACCGATAGCTGAGAATTGCTCAACATTTTAATATTCTCCTGAGAAATGGCGCCTTTTTAACTTAAAGCTGAAATCGGAGATCTGTAAAACTTACCACCGATAGCTATGAAAAGGGCTGAAATTTTTGATGATAGCTGAGTAATAACGGCATTACAGCAGTACAGCATCCCATGCAAAATCTCGATAAAGTCAAGCTAATACTGATAAGTGTCAACTGACTAGTAACATTGATACTAACATATTTTTAATGAGTGCGTTATCGTGCATATGCACATGAAAACGTTACACACTATTACATGTACAACTGTAGTTTTGAACACAAAAAGTTGGACATAATAAATGGTTTAAAATGAAAATGTATAACAATAAACTACTGTTATTTATGGGTTCAAATCAGGAGTACGTCTCTGACCGAAACAAACAGTTCTACCCCGCCCAAGATGTTTATATCAGACCAACGGTTTTACCTTTGTTTCCAGTATTTAAAGGCTCTTTATCGGTGCCGTACTGACTCTAAGAAGAAAAGGGATTTAAAATAAGTGGTTAGCTACTTCAACTAATACCTTAATTATAAGGGTCGATTTAACTCTAAATGATCACTGACATATTTGACGATAGATGACTTTTACCTGAGATCTATTTCCAGGACTTTTTTAACTCTCAGCCTTTTTCCAACAAAAAAAAAATAGAAAAATGTTTCCCTGCTCGTTTTCACATAATCGTAAAATACTCGTTTTAATACCTTTTCTCGTTCTCGTTAACTTCCACTCGTGTTATGTAGAATTTTGGCGCCAGAAGACCTACACTGCTGAGGAACCTACATCGCTACTGAATATTTCAAAATTTATTGCTATGTCGTTCCTATAAATAATTTATATTTTCTGTCTGACTCTTTGAGACAAATTTCAATATCGTCAGATCTAAGGGAAATGAAAAGAGCTAAGGATAACTGACTATAAATGGTAAATGACAAGTGATGGGTATCTCTCCATCCTAAGCTTCTCTTCCATATAGCACTAGTCTTCCAGTGCATATACAACAACAAACTCAGCAGCGCATAACTTGCAAGTAATTTATAGCGGAGCTCCGGCGGCCTGAAGGGCAGAAAAGGGGAGTATTATAACTATAAGAACACAACCACATGTACGCATATAAATAGAAAACTGTGCAACTCTTTTTTCATGGTCAACATGGCTAGTGGTGTGGATCGCGGGCGCGTGCGCCCTACGACGACGACGACGACGACGTCACGCAACATGGCGGCCATATTCCAGCTTATAGGTTTACAGCATACATATTTGATGTTGGATAATGTTATGGTCAATTGACACCGGTCAAAACAAGGTATCCGCTTACCAGTATCAAAAATCATATCGCGGGTTCAGGTTTAAAGCTCATCGAAGTCGCATGTTTTTGTGAAGTTGACCGCTGATTAGATCGCAGGCTTAAGAAAGGTTAGTTTATTGTAATAGGAGCTCCGCTTTTAGGCTTGGCTAATTTACATATTACCATTTGATTGTAGTCAGAAGAGCTCTGTTCCATTAGTGATTATGATGATTAATTGTTATTACTAACCGTGAGATTTAACAGTTGACCAAAGATGAATCCACTCTTAGGAACAAGGGAGGTGACATCAGTCTGGGTAATGTCTATTCCTTCATCGTTCAACTCACAAATCTTGCTTCCTTCCTTGTCGTAATTCAATGAGCGGCACAGAGGACGATTTCTCAGGCAGAGTTGTGCGCATGACAAAACAGAGGGAGACATCTGACGATGGCCTACGTGACCTTGTAGATAATAGTCTTCTACAGTGTGAAGAAAGGAGGAGCGAGTGTTGTCAGGAGTAAATGAACTTGAAACATAGGTCCTGATGGTCAGCAGTATTACGAAGAAATTCATTTTCACCTGTGCAAAAGAGGAGAGTGTTCAATATCTGAACTCTGTTTAAGCGTCCTTTGTCTAAAATCTTATCTTTGTAAGACGTAAGTTCAGAATTCGACTTTTAAGAAAATTATTTGCCATTGAATTTCCATAAAACACTGTAATTTCTGACGCATATTGCCCACCCTTCAAGACCTCAATTCAAGATGGCTTACAAAACCGTGATAAGGTCTATCGGAAATTAGATTTTAAGTTTTTTCAACCCTACGTTGTCGACAGGAAGTCCTTCCTGATGAATGGTCCTGCCAACGCAACTGCAAAGAAAAACAATCAAATATTTTTAGCATGCATTGACTCATTTCTGGGAACCAAACTGTTATTTTCAAATGAATTGCTTTTCAGTTGTGTCATAAATGGAATAGTAAGTTTGATAAATATCGACAGAAGCATATGCTTCTGACGTCGATCTGGACAAGTTCTACCAGAGCGGGAAAAGCTAGTATTTTAACACCTGGTTTTTTTACAATTATTAAACCGTCTTTTAAATGTAAAAATAACATCAACTCGAAAACAAATCCGAGTTCAAGATGGGATTTGAACCTACGAGCCTCCGTGATCTAGCCGGACGCTCCAACCACTTAGCTACTGGAGACTTTATGGTGAGCAGAGGTGAAATGTGGGTGAAACCGTATCTATACGAAAACCAGTCAGATGTAATGAATTAAACTACCATTATTTCAGCTCAGATTCTCGCGTTGTTTTTCCCCCAATGTGTTTGCTGTATATGCCGGGATTAGAATATATAAATGTACACTCGATTTCATTGTTCCTGAAAAGGTGCCTTACAGAACAATTTAAACCTTACGTTAGAATTTGTAAAACAGTGTATTTTTAGGAAAACAAACAACAAAATTACTTAAAGAAAGATTTCAACTTACCGGACTTGAAGTCCTTACAGCGAATGGTATTGCTATAAAACAAATTCACACCAAAAAGAAAAACATTAAACTATTTAATGATCAATCGCAACAAAACGTATCACTAAACCTAACTTGGCTAACTTAACTTACTTTTTTTTAGGAAAATAGCGTGATGCAGGAGAGAACCGTGAGCTGCTCAGAGAGCGCAATAAACTGTAGGTGTCTGTCAGAACTGACACTTTTCGTCCTCGTGTCACTTTTGACAAAACCTGATAGAACAGTACAAAAAAACCGTGCATAAAGCTAATAAAGCGTAGAATCAGGAGAAATAATTATTTTTAAGATTTGATCTATTTGTTAGCGCACGCAAGCCTTCAAACGCAAAACTGACAATGTTTGCTGTACTGAATCACCTGCCTTCGTTTTCGCACGTACGACCAAACAATTTGCAGCATGTCAATCAGCAGAAGTGTGTGAAGTTTTTTCGATATTCCTCTTGGTAACGCAGAAAATCAATTTTTTAAAAAGCAATAGATTAGAAGCTCGAGGTTTCTATCACTTGATTTTGTCCTCGTCAACTATCACGCATAGCAATCGCTAGTCAACAATCTAATTGTTTTCGTATAAATCTTATATAGTCGTTCAAAACTTTATCCGAATCCTCTTCACAGACACTTCGAAGACGCCAAGAAGCGGCCGTCACTTTGTTAAGTTATAGGCTACTCATTATCTACAACAGAATAGGTAGTGAGTAGCGTAGCCAATCAGAGAACGGCATTCATGATGAACACTAGCAGACTTATACTAAATTAACTAAATAGGCGAACATAATATATATTTGTCGATCTTCAATCTTCGATCTTCGCGGGAAGCCCGAGTTCTCGGCTCCTAAAGTTTTGCAATCTTATCACACGACATCAAAGAAGTTGTCAACGCGGACGTGCCACCCAACAAGGAAACACAAGCTTGGAACTTCCAAAGGTATAGTAGACCTAATAAAAAGAACCCATTGAAATTTGCGGGAAAAACTATTTTGCAGTCATATTGATTTGCAGTTACGGGAAAATTGAGATCCAACAGAAAGGCTTCTGACAAGGGAAAACCGAGAGCGCCCGGTCAGCGAAAGAGACAAAAGTGGCGGAAACCGACCGCGAACCAGAAAACTAAAATCGATCAGGAGGTTTTGTTCGAACCATGAGCCTTTATCGCTTGCGGTTTGTTCCTCCATCTTACTTTCATGGAAGATTCTTCGTCTTTCCTCGTTTTCTTCGACCCGGTTTTCTCACCAGATTTTATCCAAGTTGTCTGCTTTCTTGACAACGAACTCAGTAACCACCTTTTTTACAGTCTCTTAATCCAAACGTTACTGATCTTTTTAACCTCTAAATTTTACGTTAATTTTTTAACTAAGCCTTTGAGTCAATGCTTTAGCTCTACAAATGAGTGAAGAAATTTGTTTTCGAAAAATTTTGCCTTTAAAGTGCCACTGAAACGAAATTTTCGTACTCTCTTTTATTATCCCAATCTATAGCTTCAAACGTGCTTAAAGTAATGGTGAACTTTATTTCTGTCAAATCCGAACGGAAAGTGCTTTTTTTAGCTGTTGAAATCGACTTTTTGGAGCAAAACTGTGTCCGGGCTCTGGAACCGAGTTTAAGGACCTTGTGACGTCACTGGTTGTATTCACGCAAGAAGCGCTATAGATCCTCTCTTGTTTTCACTTGATTTATTCAAGTTTATTCTTCATATTGTCGATACCTACTAGTTTTCTACCTTGTAATTTCTGTCCAGCCTTGACAGGAAATACACATCATAAACGTTGGAGGGCGCCAGAGAGCGTAGATTCACCAAAATAAATGCTACAGATTAGAACAGCTCAGTATACTTTTCGAACATCTTGAGTACTCGATTGGAGATTTCGAAGACGATTGTGGTAACTTTTATATCACGTCCTGAAGCCTAAACACGATATTTCGTCGTCTGTTTTCAGCCTGGTTCTGAAATTTGGATTCTCACGTTAATCTAAGGTCTATTACAAGGTTCGAATATTATCCTCGGCAACTTTAAAGCATTAAAAGCCGGAAGCGCATCAGCCATCCGCACAATCACGAAGTTATCAACAGTCCACAAGCTTTGAGTCGAGTACTTCTTTGCACACAGAGGGCATCGTTTTATGATACTAATAAGTGAAAGTTCTTGTGGTAGACAAAATGAATCTTTGAAAATTGTGATCCGCAGCAGGGTTTGCTTTATCGCCGCAAACAAAGCGGGAATTTCGCTTCTCTTTTACACGTATCTCCCAATTGCAATATTTCACGGCCGATGGATTACTTTGAGTTCTTTAGCAATACTTATGTCTATGATCTTCATTTAATAGTATCCAAGTTCAAAACAATTCGTTAAAACGTCGCTAGTTTACACTCCTTTCGAAGATTCATTAAACGGAATTTGAATCAATTTGCATATATGACCTTTCGCCGCCGACATTGTCACGCTTTCTCTCGTTTCCTGAAAACATACCTGTAGGGTCATGGCAGCTTAGTTTACCTTTATAGTTTAAATTCGCTCCCTCATATAAAAGAAGGTTTCTTAAATTTTGCTGTTGTGATAACTTGTAGGATGTAGCAGATACAACTGGACTAAAGGTCACTGTGGCACAATCTTGTCCGCTGTGAAACTCACAACGTGTCCGGTTTCCTCGAAGCGAAGCGACTCGAAAACTCGAAGCGTTGTTGCTGCGATTCGTGCAGCAGCACTCTGGATAATATTTTCAAAAGCCGCTTTCTCTTGTTTTCATGTCTTTTTTACTTTATGAGTGTAGATATTGTTTAATTGAGTGCTGGCCATTTCACCAAGAGTCCCGATCATTTTGCGATCTAAGAACTTCCACTCGTTTGCTTGCTTACATAAAATATCCTGCAAATATCCAATTAAATAGACTGGAAAGCCCCAGGATCGACTCTCGACCTCTTCATGTCTAAGGCTACTGTTATTATCTGCTTTACAGCTCTGAGATGCCCTTAAGATGTTTTTTAGGGGGCTTCGAACAGTAATCTCTTCTCCCATAATCACTCTAAATTTTCAGCGCGGCATGAGAGTAATACAACCAGTGACGTCACTAGGCTGTTTTGGCCGCGCCAAAATGGCCGCCAATTTTGGGCTTAACTAGCCAACTTCGAACGGCTGAAAAAGCAGTTTTCGCTTACCGTATGCGAAAAAAAGTTTGCAGTGTTTCCAAGTAAGGTTGAAACTTTATTACTAAGCAAAAATCTCACATACAAAAATTTCGTTTCAGTGGCACTTTAAAGGCTTTAGTTACAGTGCAGTGACCTTAAATAAGTTTTGTTTAGGAGGGTGTGTTGAATAAACATGGTTTGACTGATATGTCATCAAACTTGACGCATTGCATCAATGCTCTAACTGTTACTGATCAAATTCTTGTGACGTTTATTAACTTGTGCTGGTTGTGAATAAGACATCTGAGCGCGCTTAAGCCAGCAGCTACTGTAATCCTTTGTTTCCGACAACTAAGCAACACTTGAATGGAGCAACTGGTAACTATAACAATCGAAACCTGTTTTGTTCTTAGAACGATCTATTCTTTACAAATTAGAACGCGTGCCGCTAAGTCGTCTAGAAACGCGTCCAACTTATTTAACTTGTCGTATGTTCTTGTAGCCGTTATAAAATGTTTCCATGGAAGGGGTCGCTGAAGGCAAGCGTTTCTGGTGTGGTGTTGTTCCTGCCAGTGCATGCTTTGCTGCATGCGTTACATTGGTTATCAAAAAATTGTTATCAAATATCTATCACTCCGATCTTTTAATTTCCCAAGTGTGTGGATAAAACACTTGACTAAACTGACAAATACGTGTTTTGGCATATTATACATGTAAAAGGAACTATGCGTGATCTCTACTTAATGAGCTCTGTTACTTCCTTGTCCCACCAGTTATTTACTGAACAGCCCAGTGGCGCAATTTTGTGCAAGGTTTTCCTTTTCGCTGTTTTGAGGAAAGCATTTGACTTCCCTGCAAGCTAAAGCCTACATTTTCCTCTTCGGCAGTTACAATTTCAGCCATGATCGTTAAAATACTGTGATATGCAATGTGTTATTTAAGGACGTTCCCGCGAAAATTTTCCAATCGATAGATTTTTTAAAAATTTTTACTGCAGTCAGATAATAAGTTACTTGTGGCAGAAATGCAAAAAAATTGGGGGTCAGCGACTTCGTTATAGAGATAAAGCGTGTGGAAAACTACTCTGATTTTGAAAATCGATTTTAGTGAGTAAATTATAAAGCTGGAAGCATAGAGTTTCTTTAAGCTTGAAGTTGATCCTTTTAGTCACAAGGTCGATGTATTTATTATTTTCATCTGCCAAAGAATGTAACTAGTTTGCTCGCTGTTAGCTCCCCTCCTGTTTGCTCGTTGTTTGTTTCTATCTTGCTTGCTTGCTTGCAGTAAGATTTTATTTATTGGAAAGCAAAGCATTGTATTACTGACAGTAACTTGTGATATCGTCATGATGGAAATGGCGAAGGAAGACGAAAGGTATTGCTGCATAAAAACTAAACATTTGGGAAAATAACTTTTTGGTGTTTTGTCTATAAAGAAAAATAACAATTGTTTGGGTGTTTGATTGTTTTGTAATGTCGGGTGTTCATTATCGTAACTATGTTTTGATAGTTGTTTATTTGTTTAATGAATGATTTTGTTTGTTTTTTGACGCCTCTGAGGAGCCCAATGTGTAAGTAAATATGACCAAAATAGATGGGGGAACAGAGGTTCCCCCCAGTCATCATTACTACTATTGGCTGGTGTAGGTAAGTGCCCTCCCCTCCCACTTTCCGCACATCAGAGCACATGTTAACTAGTTGATCGGCGTTAAATTTTTTTTATATCCCGTACAAACCTAATACATTTGACTGATACGTTTTCAACGAACGTGATTGTAGGTACGAAATCGAACAGTCTTTCTGTACCGGACAGCGAGAGCTGCTACATCCTTCAGGTCCGCAGGGTGTGCCAGTCAACAGGCGAAGACTCACACATTGCAGGATTACAGGTAGTGTCCTTCAGATTGTCTTCTCAACGAGAACAACCTCAACTTCTTCCTCTTAAACAGGTAATGCACTGTTAAGTCTCGATGTTATTCTGTTTTAACCATGCCTTTCCCAAAAGTGAATAATTAACTCTCCTTAGGGACGTACCGTTTTATTTTTGAGCGGGAGGGGGTTGGGGAATCTTTTTCAAACAAGAATTGTTTTTCATCTTCAGGTTGTGCAAGAATCTTTTTTCAACTTGCCCGATATTTTTTCTTGGCTCATTGTGCGTGATTTCTTCTCTAGTTTTGCTGTGCAGGACTTTTTTGGTAATTGCCCTCCCCCCCACCCCACCCCCGTTAAAAATAAAATGATCCGTCCCTTAGGAGCTACTGTACAATCGTCTAACTTTGGTACTAAGAACTTCGAAATATATCAAGGAAATGCAAACCGTTAGCTTCAGGTGCTCGATTTTGCCATAAACCCACTGATCTTTACATCTTTTTGACTTTGTATTCAGACAAGAGAACATCACTGTGATGTTCTCTTGATTCAGGATATTGGTTATGTTTGTTAATGTTGTCTGTACTAACACGTGTCTGTGATTTCACCCTTACTCAACAGGACTGGCTCTTTCCTAGTGTCGTTGTCAATCGCCAACCATCAAGCGAATAAAACTGAAAAACTTGCTTACACATCTGGGTATAATACGACTTAGTCCAGCTGTTAAGGGACAAAATTGTTCGTTTTTTGATAAAAGCATCAAACTTGTCAAGGTTACTAACCTCTATAAGATAAATATTTCCTGATATGGAGCCATGCCAAATTTTCTTCCAGAACCATGGAATACGCATGTCAAAAATATGACAAACGAGGCCCTTACATGGAAACGAGGCTAATGCAAAATGCCAATTTTTTTTGCATTCTGGGACTACTATGCCTAGTGTCTTGCTTTTTTGATACAACAGCAAATTAACCATTGTCTTTGAGTCTTAAATTATGTCACGTGATGGTCACGTGATCATTATGTTCAATTACCAGCAAAGCAATACACACTGACGAAATCATTACCATGTTTAGAACTACCAAAGAAATTCACAAACTCAGCTGGAAAGACTTGCAATTTCAATGTCAAATTCAGAAAGCCCTAATGGTTTTCAAGTCTTTAAACGGTCTGGTTCCCGAATATCTCATTTCCAAATTTGTAACACGAAATGAATCAAATTATGCTCAGAGGGACTCGGTTAACAAACTTGTTCCCTTTCCGAGAACTAACTACGTGAAAAATAGTTTTAGTTACAGCGGCGTAACCCTTTGGAACAGCTTACCCTGAAATCACGGAAATCAGGTTTATAAGTAGAATGTTGTTCTAAGTTAATATGATATTAGGATTAGAATTTTAGGTTTAGGATCTTAGACATGTTATTTTTACCGTATATAAATAATGATTAAAGATTAAAGATAATATTTCTAACAAACATAAAATATACCATCCAGTAGGTCGCATTACAAGTTTCCTTGTTTTTTCATTTAAGTTTAAAACGTACTTTAAAAGCAACCTAAACAAATTCATAGGCTGCATTATCTAAATTGACACGATTGATGTATTTTACATTTTAATGCTATTTACATTTTTTCTGCATTTCCTTTGAAAAGTACTGCAGCAAAGTGATTCTAAACTCTTGTTCTCTTACAAAATTAACATATGCTTGAAGGCTAATCTTGACCAGTTTGTGCAGTTTTGGTGGAAATTACAACTAAAAGAACATTTATTCAGCTAGTGTCTTTAAAAGCAGGCTTAGGAACGTTACAGCCAATGAAAGCTGTTTTTCAAAACGTTTCCATCAGACCAAAAAGTTCAGCTAGTGTTGTGACATACCTGATCTATTCCGGCATATTTGAAAATTTCAAACGCGAAATAGAAAAGGTGTCTCAATCACAGTAAGCAAGTAACTCAAGAAAATCATGTCAATCAAACCTATATAAATTGACTCTGTATCTCAGCCTCGATTTGATGCATAGTTCTGATATTACGTTTTTGGCACATCCAAAACATACATTCAAGGTTTGAATTTCCTAGTCTAGATAATAGAATCTACATTGCAAATAATAAAATTGGTATGTAAAAAATCATCACCATTCATCGTCATCATTTTATTTCTTAATAAAACCTACATTTTACAGTTAGACTGGCCAGCGGATAGTTATGCTAGCCTAGGCGGGCCAGTCTATCAATAGTTACAAATGATTTATTATTATTATTACTTTTATTACTATTATTATTACTATAATAAATAGAGAAAAATAGAAAGTTAGAAAGAAAAGTGAACAAAGTAAAAAGAAAAAGTAGGAAAAGAATGTGATTTAATAGATAATATTATTTTTTGTTTGTTTGTTTGATTGCTGGTTGGTTGTTTTTTTTTTTTACTACTGCTACTGGCATTTTAATTTAGAAATGATCCTGCTAAACTCGATGAAGGAATATTCATCTTCGAGAACACTTAGTAGTTTGTTTTTAATTTCCTTGGTAGTTCTAAACATGGTAATGATTTCATCAGTGCGTATTGCTTTGCTGGTAATTGAACATAATGATCACGTGACATAATTTAAGACTCAAAGGCAATGGTTAATTTGTTGTTATATTAAAAAAGCAAGACACTAGGCATAGTAGTCCCAGAATGCAAAAAGAATTGGTATTTTGCATTAGCCTCGTTTCCATGTAAGGGCTTCGTATGTCATATTTTTGACATGCGTATTCCATGGTTCTGGAAGAAAATTTGGCATGGCTCCATATCAGGAAATATTTGTCTTGTAGAGGTTAGTAACCCTGCCAAGTTTGATGCTTTTATCAAAAAACAAACAATTTTGTCCCTTAACAGCTGGACTAAAATGGAAAATGCCGATGTCAGTGAAACCTGTTGTCTTTCCGCCGGATGTTTAATGTTCTTAGAGGTCGGAACCCGGGTGGGGAATGAAGTTAGCTTCCGCATTAGTCTGAGTAAGCAGCCAGTGGCCTATACGGCACCTGGAACGATGGGCCAGAGAAGTTTGGCAAGGAATTCCTCTGGAGCAAATGAGGGCCTGGAGGGTACTCCATATAATGCGCAATATGGGGAGACTCCGCTCAAAAAGCGAAAACGTAAGGATATAGGTAAAGAAAAGGGTAGGGACAACTGCCACGCTTTTTGAGCGGAGTTCTCCCCATATTGTGCATTCTATGGAGTACCCTCCAGGCCCTCACTTGTTCCAGGGGAATTCCTTGCAAGGGAAAACCCTTTTGAAACATCTCGAACAGACGAACCTAATGACTTACTCATACAAGCACTTTTCCAGGGGCGGTGGCATCACTTTTGCCTAAAAAAATCTTTCTTTTCTTTTCTCGGACACTTGTTTCACTTTTGCCGCATTAGACTTACATTCATTTTATGATCTATCGCACCATCCCTGCCATATATCAGATTAAAACACTCCTACAATTTAAATTTAAAATCGTATATAACTAAAACAGACTTGACTCCGTGGCGCAATGGTAGCGCGTCTGACTCCAGATCAGAAGGCTGCGTGTTCGAATCACGTCGGGGTCAGCTCTCAATTTTTGCTATTATTTTGGAAACCATTTGCATTGAGATAAACGTAAAAGTAGTACTGAAAGGCGTAAAAATAAACTACTCGTCAAAATAGATGGAAAATGCAGTTGTGTTGAAAGCTTCTGTCTTTCCTCACTGTATGCTCAATGTTTTTAGAGGTCGGAACCAGATGGAATAAGTTACTCAGGGAGCTTACGTTCTTTTATGCTGAAAAGGCTACAGGTTTTAGCCCAGACGAAAAGATTGCTTTAGCGTTATATAATGGTTAACTTGAGAATTCTAGTTTTAACTTAATGAGGAACTACATATTTTGTTCAGGATAACACAACTATCATCCTACCTGGCGACACTCGATTTACCGGCTGTTGGCGCCAAATTAGAAACTTGGAGACACAAAATGTTTCCTAATTTTCACTCTTTACAGCCTGATATGGTTTTTGGAATTATAAATTCTTTTTCGTGAGCATTTGATGCCGTCTCCGGTAAAAAAAAGTTGCACGACTTCAATGCTTTTCCTGTTATCATAACTTGAATCTACGACATTAGAGATTTCCCGCCTGCTTATACTGATCAAAAATATATGTATGTATGTATGTATGTATGTATGATTGTTTAAGGTGATTCCCTAGTAAAAGAACCCGCCATAGATTTCCGATAAAATTTGGTATGCTGTTGTCACAGGACAAGGAGATATTAAAAACGTAGTAAAAAGAGGGGGTCACCGTGCTTGTTTCACGCCACAATGCTGACAAATACGGTTATTTAGGTGACTTTTCGTAATCTCCGTGCGCTACAAATAAGCTCGATTATTTTTCAATGCAGCGTGTTATATCACACAGAGTTTGACTTTCTTTGATTGTTTATTCATCTTACGAATTTTTGACGCCCAATTTTAAGAGCCTGCTGAGGCGTTAACAAGCACGGTGACCCCATTTTTTTATTGCGTTTTTTTAATGTTCATATCATGAATGTTAATTATGCCAAGTTGCAAAAAAAGTTTGATAGTAGAACAATTTCAAGGGTCGGAATTACCTTAAATAAATTTATGGCTCCAATTGCAGAAGCGATCTTTTTACACAGTCGATGTGGGAATGCCGCGTCAGATTTTCATTGACATTTACTCCAAGTGATTTCGCAGAGGAAACTTGTTCAATCGGAACATTATTAATGGAGAGTTCGAGTGTATCAGATAGAGTACTGAATCTTTGCCTGGAGCCGATCAATATAAATTCCGTTTTTGTAGCGTTCAAGGTAAGTCTGTTAGACACAAGCCATTTGCTTAGTTTTTCAAGGTCGTGAGATAGACTAGACTGAATCGGATGGAAATCAGAACCAGCGTAATTAATGTGGGTGTCATCAGCATACATTCTAGGTATGCTAAATGATAGACAGTTAGGCGAATCGTTAATATAAATTCATAGAAATAAAAGAGGACCAAGGATCGTTCCCTGTCGCACACCACATTTAAGAGTGGTGAAGTCAGAGAGACAGCCATTGACGGAGCACCATTGTGTGTACTTAGTCAAATACGATTTAAACCAATCCAGAGTTTTCTCTTGAATTCCGCACCGAAATTAGTTATATCCCGTTAAGCCAGACTTAAGCAAATCACTTCAATAGCCAACATAGATCTATCCTTTGTCTCGGCCTCGATTTGATGCAAAGCCGCAATATGACATTGTGCATGCTGAAACACAAGTTTCTAAGTTTGAATATCTTATTACTCTATATTGTAATGTTCAAACTAATTACTTCTTTTTATTTTCGAGGAAAAACGAGAAAGAAGAGGAGAAAAACAATTATTAATCGTATTAATGCAATATTCGGTATTTTTTTGTTGTTTATTGAAAATGATGGTCACGTGACTAATCACGTGACGAATTTTTCTACTCCCAGATACTTTATAAGTTGCTTTTACATTAAAAAGCAAGAAATCTAGGCAAAGTACTCCGGAAAAGGCTTAGCGAATAAGCATTTTATCTCAGCCTCGCTCCCATGTAGGGACCTAATATGTCATTTTTTGACATGCGTGTAGCGTGCTTCTGGCTGGAAATTTGGGATGGCTCCATATCAGAAAATGTTTACCTTATAGAGGTTGGTCATCCTGGGAAGTTTCATGCTTTTATCACAAAATGAACAATTCTGGTTATTTTTGGCTCTTAACAGCAGGACTAACTCGCGTTGTGTCACTGAAACGTATAAATTAATAAAATTAATTTTATACTCTGTGATAATGACTCGGCCATCCCATCGCTCAGTCACATGGTGGCTAGATACCCATGAACTGGCTTTTATACTTATTATCATTATCGTTATCATTGTCATTATCATTATTATCATCATCATCATCATTATCGTTAATTATTATGAATTATTGTTATTATTGTTATTGTTATTATTACTGTTATTTTTTCTGCGTGGTAAGTTGTCGCTGTCCGACGTATGCTCTGCTCTGCGAAAATAAGGTATTGAGGTATCGATGATCCTTCCCTTTGTAGACTTCACAAACTGTGAACTTTAAACTACAAAAAAGATCAACATGCTAACCCTTAGACGCCCAAGTGGCCATATACGGCCACTTAATGGTCGTGCTCTTTGTACCACTTGTGACGTCATCAATTTAAATGTCATCAGATATTCTTGATAAGCAGATAGTAGTACTAGGATAGGCCTTTCCGCACAATGGTCAGGTTTAGATATCGACGACATTCTGACGTCGCAAATCGAAAAACAACGTAATCAGTTTTGCTGCAAAAACGGTGGTAAAATGGTCCACTACGCCTATGATTGATCAAGGTCCATTTCTAGGCTTCGCCCGTAATTAACATCCAACTTTTCACGGCAGCCAGAAAGAACATACAACGCAAAAGGTAGCCAGTGTAAAAGGGCCGAGAAAAACAGAAAGGAAAAGGGCAACAAACAAAATTGAGAACGGTTAATGGCAAAAAAAAAAATTGGGCTTATGCGCATGCCGGAATTGAAATTTTTGCTCAATTTTGTGCCTAATCCTCGAAAAATCTCTCCTTTTAATAAAAAAAGCTTTCTTAGCAAAACTTAGGCTTATTTAGCGTCATGGCAGCTAAAAAACCTGACTAAACGGTTAAAAACGGTATTTTTTGGCTAAAGTTTGGTATTCAAAGGGTTAAACAAGCTTGTATTTATTGTGTAATGAACACATGTACACGAACGTGTTCAAAGAATGCATATAGAATACATTTATGCATTGCGGGGCTCATGTCCAACCTGTTATAAAATAAACTTGAACACGCGGGTTACAACAGTCATACTTTTACAAAATAATGTTAACGATATTAGTTTTAACGGTATATGCAATCGTCTACATGTAAATCATTACAACGACATTATAAGGCGTTATCTAGTGCATATTAGAATTATGATTAGATAACAGCGTATATAATTGTTGTCACGTATCAGCTAAATTCATTTGTTTTAATCCTAATGATTTAAAGATGCAACATGGTTTACTTTAACCTTTTGATCTTACCTTGTTGTTACCATCCGTGATTTTTAGTAGCTTTTTGGTATTTTTGTATCTCTTAAAAATTGTCTTCGAACATGAACAACAAAACTTTGCTGCTTTAAGTGTACTATAATATTTGATATGTATAAATACAGTACCCGTTTGGTAAGCATGGCTTCAAACAAACACATTATTAAAAATCTTAAGAGTCCCTGACCATAAATATGGAAAATAACTCGGCAAGGGTCGAAAATTCGATTTCGCTCATATTCCTATGGTAGATAGGCTAAGGCATGACAAAAACTACTGGATAGCTTTTTTGGCAAAATATCCTTTTATTTCAAAGAAATATGCAAATTACCAAATTCCGTTAAAATCGTCATTTGACGCACCATTTTATTAAACAAGTTTGAGAGCCTCGCATGCAAAACCACATCGTTCTTCCGTCTTTAAAACACTCAAATATTTTTGTGCAATGTTTAAATGTGGGTGCAAAATAATTAAATTTCGAAGACATGTATTTCATTCACTTTAAAGTACTTCGTAAAAATAATTGATTTTCACCATGTGCGAAACCTTCAAATGGATTAAGCTTCTGGTGGTTGAATCGCAGAAGAATGGTCTACAGATTCCTGTAAAAATTTCTCTGGGCAAATGCTTGTGAGCGACGCGAGAGCTTTTCAAAGTACGTTAAAAATGCAGATATTTGACAATCCGTCGTCAAATTTCAATTTACGGGTTAGACATATTTTAGTACGCGCCACATGTCTTGAGCTATATTAAGTTGGAATAGACACAGAGCTGATAATTTCGAAATGTTCTAACCTTATTTGCTGTAAAAGGCAGGTCCAAAAGCCGATTTGACGTGTTTCTGTCACCATTCGTCGCACATAAAGCAGAAGTTTGCTTTTGTTTACACAATGTCCGATGTACATCGCCAACTGTCAACTTATTTAATGGATAATACAATAATTTAATACCATGAATTTATGACCCTCTTTCGACACATATGATCACCACTGCATCTAAGTCAAAAACGGCTAAGTCATTTGTACATAGTTGCTTACTTTGCACTACACCAAAATATTAGGTTTGATCATCGTTTGATCTATTGCTGCTTGAATCCTTGCTTGCATCGGTTCCTTGTTCGTTCGTCACGCAATGCTGTCATCCCGTTTTAGGGGGTAGGGGTAGGACAATTTCTATCCTAATACGTAAGGCTCCGTAAGGCTTGGAACCACACGGAGCACACAATCTTGTTGAGTAGGAAGAGATTAAATTAAGCAATGAAAAGAATGAATAGTTAACCATTGCCCGTGTTGTCATCTTTTACTAGACCACCGCTACGTACACGCCCTGCGTAAATACTGTAACGCTAAACTCGTACCTAGGTCTTTTCGCCCTATGCAATTAGTTTTGGTCTACGTATAATACAGTGGGCTACCCTCGGGGAAATGGGAGGTGGCCGCTTAATAGGGGTTGGCCGCCTAATAGAGGTTGGTGAACCTTGAATATTTTTTCACTATCGCGTTATAAATTCTTTGTACACATGGAGTCAATTCAAAACAATCATTACAGACGTCATCCTCGGAGACCCATGGGCAGTTTAGTGGGTGCGGGGAAAAGTCTAAACGGGTGAGAAAAACGTTCGGGCGAAGACCCGTTTAGACTCCCCCCCCCCCCCCCCCCACTAACTGCCCATGGGTTTCCGAGAGTGACGTCTATCATGATTGTCTTGAATTAACATGTTTACTAAGAAATTTAGCTAAAGTCATAACCCGATGGTATAAAATTATTCAAGGTACACCAACCACTATTAAGCGGCCAACCCCTATTAAGCGATATTAATATTTAGATTTCAACTTTTTTAATATTTCTCTATTATCCCCCTACTTCACGTTATTGTGCTCACTATGAAGACAATATTCACAATCCCTCTACTACAGACAGCTGTGGTTTAAAAAACAAATCAAAAGAAAGAGAAGTCAATTTCGGATCTCCTAGTTATGGCTCGCCCTGAGCGTGTGGCATTTGGCCTCTCATTGGCATCTTTCTCATCTGAATTGATAAATGCAAGAATGACGTCACTTGAGTCATCTTCTCCCCCAGAGTCAATGGCATCACTGTCATACTCATCATTGTCACTTTCATCCGTTTCACTGCTGTCAGCACTTGCCCTGTTGTCATTTTGTGTCAATGTCCTTGCACTTCTCAGTGTTGGTTGGCCAGCTCTGAGAGGACTCTTCTGCTGCAAGCATGAATGTCTTTCAGTGGCCTTTACTTTCTCACTCTTGCTAGTTTTCAAATGCTGCTTCAGCCCGTGGTGGTTCAAGTGCTTGTTTAGTTCTAGAACACGTAGCTTTTTAAGCTTGGTTAGATCTTCGCACAACTCAGTCCAAGGATAATCCTCATATGATTTATCTTTTGCGTCCCTACTTAACTTTGCCTTTTCTTCTGCTCTCTTTTTCCTTTTAAATTCCAGCACTTCAAGATGCTGAAGATAATCCACCACAAACTTTGATTTGACAATAAACTTATCTGCAAATAGAGCAACGCTCTCTGGGTCAGATAAAACCAGCCTGCCACTTCCATGCTCTTTCTTCGCTTGGACCCTTGCCTGCCAGTCATCTGGATCACGCCCTTCTTTTGGGGTCTTCTGGTAGGAGAGGTAGTGGTATTCCGGTAGGCAGGAATGGTCAGGAACTGGTTTAGGGTATCTTTCTATGGGTGGTCCAGTCCATTCACAACAAAAAGAACAAATTTCTCCTACCTTTTCTTGACAGGACAACTTTAGAAACTCCCTGTAGTTCTCCCCCTCCTCATAGTGCTCATTCATAAACTTCTCAATCTTACGGAAGTAACAGTGGCCTGGAACAGAGTCTTTCCTTGCTCCTGCATTGTGATACTGAACCAAGTACGAAGTGTTGTGAAAAAACTGGAAATCTGTTGATGTGTTGTGTGAAACATATTCTTACATTTAATTTACAGATGTCTTTATTTGGAAGGTTTTTACCTCTACTCTAGTGATAGGCATGTATAAATGTTGCCCTGTGCAGGTAAAACAGAAAGCTGTTGAAGTACAAGAAGATGAGCAGGTAAGTGTTAATTTCTTGTCAGTGTTAACGTTCCTATTTTTATCTGGACATTAAAAACGCATGTATGCTTCACTTTTAATGAGAAACTTCTGTATTTTCCTATTGTGAAGATAGCACCTAAAACTGTTTGAACATTTTTAAAATAGTATGCGTCTTTTAATATATCGTTTGACTCAGGTCTACATTTCACTACACGAATACAACATTAAATGGTTACACGAACCATGATCATTCAATAATATCAGTTCAATATAATAAATAAAAAAAATCGTCTTTCCTTTTCTGGTAGGTCACTAGTTCCTCCTCTGCTGATGATACAACCATACCTCAGGGTCTCCGGAAAACAAGCCTTGGCTATATTGTTAATCCAATCGGGAAAAGAGCGCATTACTACATGAGCATCATGAAAGAGGCTCATTCCAAAGTGCGCAATAATGGCGAAAGCGACGAGTCGTTTAAGAAAAGGTTTACAGCTGAACGATCCAGGCAGTTTGACATCCTACAAGCAAAAGAAGCAATCTTTCTAAGTGCGGATGACTGTTCAGAAAGGGCGAGTGAGTTTTCCATGCCAGGGTACCAGTTGAAGCCCAGTGATGGAAGAAAACTGAACTTCTCCATCAAAGAGCACAGAGCAATGGTGGAAAAGTTGAATCACGGTCATATTGAAAGATGTAAAGGAACACGATTCCACACTCTTTCAGTCCAATTGAGCAGGAAGTCAGAGATTATGTTTACACCTTCATGTACCCTGAAGAGTACACTCTGACGGAAAGCATTGCTGCTTCTTGCAGCATCGGTGAAAGAGACTCCCATAGCAACACAAGCGGCGACGAAGAACTCGACGACAGCGAAGATGAAGATGAGTGCCAGTGAAAGTTGAATTCGAAAATAACAGTGTTAAATACTTCTTTTCAGTAGCTACAAATGCTTTTTGTCGCCAAACGTTTTTTTAAAGCAGAAGGAAAGTTTGTAATAAATTTGTATCCTGCCTTCTATGTTTATTCTATAGCATTTTTTTGATATTCAAACATTATCCCATTTTAAAGTTTTACTAAAATATTTCACGTGACCCCCCCTTTTCCCCTTATTTTTTTGGGATGGCCCCCCCTCGAAAGCCATTTTTTTTCGCATGGCCCCCCCCCAAATCCCACCAGCCCCCCCTACCTTATAAAAAATGAACGGTCCCTTATACCTGAAGACACTCCAGCTGAACGTTATATATTCAAAGGCTGCTTTAAAATTGTAACCGAGGGTAGAGGTTACACAAGGGGTAAAGTGCGTGATGCCATCGTTGGGGGTGTGGCTCTATATTAAGTGGTTGAAAGAGTAGTGGGGGCAGGTGGTTGCAGTAGAAAAAGACAGCTACCGAATTCCAGTAAAATAAAATTATAAATAAATACGCATACTCTTCTATGACTGGGTTATAATTAATTAAGTAGGTGACAGTAACAAAACGTTCTACTATAGTATAAAATAGCATATTTAAATGATCTTTTCTGAATTAGGGAAACAAATCGAAGATTTGTTTGTTTGGCATTGCTACCAAGTAAACCCTTATGTTAGTTGAAAATGCCAGAAAATATTGCCCTACGAATTGTTAAAGTATACCTACAGTCTTGCGACACGCAAAACATTTTCTCACGTTAATGAAAGCACACGAACTTTCTACTTCATTTTTTCAATTATAAAATAATAATTTACACATTTCCATTAATTACATTGCGGTAGCGTTAAAACACTATTTGCGATTCACAACCTTGTATTACTTAATGCATAATCAAAACATGAAATTATGGAGGAAGGGTAACTGACACCCACACATGATATCTTTCACAAACAATGTGTACTTTACAGATAATAACAAGGTGACGGTGATAAGTCCATTACAATTACGCTCCATACACCTTTATACGGAACAGCGTTTACAAAAGGACCTTGCACTACCTACAGCACTACTTTTACACGACATACAATCCACTAATACTTAGAGTTACTTACATGTACACACTTAAAGAAATGCAATGTAGCTATTTCATTGACATTTTTAACACTGGGTGTATCCTTCCTTGCCCCAGGTTTTTCCGACTGATTGAATCAGGAAGTCTAATTAGACTATCAACTTCCTTTGTGTACAAATTTCTGCGTCACAGCTTTACAAAGTTTTCAAAACAAGTCATCATTCTTTAAACGCCCAGTGGTGCACAAGACAAACACAGCCCTTTTATTTCGGTTCTCAAAGCCACAAACATTTCTTTAAATTGTAATATATTTAAAAACTTTAGTTGGACCTTCAGAAGGACTCTTTTCCTCTTTCTAACGCTCGAACCTCTTGTAGCCATATAAGGGCAAACGAGTAAATAATAAGTAACATTCGTTAAACCAACACTGCCCGCTACTGGGGAAGGGATTACTTCAGACCAAGAGATTATCAAGGTACTTACCTTGATAATCTCTCAGATTATCAAGGTACTTACCTTGATAATCTCTCAGATTATCAAGGTACTTACCTTGATAATCTCTTGGTCAGACTAAATAAAAGCAAACAGTACAGTTCTGACAAAATGAGGACTCTTTAAGACGGGAAAGGAGTATGAAGGTGCAAAATATTTTACGTATTCAGAGGGGTTGCGGTAAAGATTGTGCTTCCACCAAGGGACGCTACAATGCAAATTCCTGTAACAATTTTGCAACGCACACACTAACAGATCCTTAAAGTTGTCTAATATGGTAGAGGACGGAGAAGGCATGGGTTATTAAGTAAATCGTTTAGAGGACTCTTAAACAGGGGAAAACCGAAACTCTAATTTATTCCACTAATTTATTCATGCATCAATAACCTATAACATAGCTTCATACTCCAATTTTTAAACAAACATAACCCATAATCCTCCACTTTGCTTTGACAAAGGGCTCACGCTTAAAAAATCAGCTTTTCAAAATCAGCTACGACTATTAATTTATCCCTACCAATCTCACGTTAATAACTAAGTGCAACACCGAAACAGCTAGTTTTGTTAATTCCACCGAGTCCTTTGTCCTAAACTGGATACCTAACAAGAGGATATAGAGTAGGTATTCTAGTATTTTGTTTTTTAATTCAGTTCTAACTAGGGGCAGGTTATGTCAGGTGCCCGCGCCCTCTCCCGAAATTCGAAATTATTATGCGAAAATAAGAGTGAGAAAGGTTCTTAGTTTGACGGTGTTGACAGTGGAATTTTAAGAGAAATCTCACTGGGTCCGAGCCCGTTTTTTTCACTCTTCTGTGTAATCCACAGTGGTTTGTCTTCTCCTGCGTATCCAGCGAAAGCAAAGGATCCCCGCCAGCCTGGGAATACAGGCTCCGTAGCGCCCAGTCTCTTGAGAGCGTCAATCGCTGAGGACATGTGTATGGAAGCTTCTTCTTGAATGGCAACTAAAACGATTTTACTGCAATGACGAAAACGAACATTTGTAAGAAACAATAAACAAAAGCTGTTAAACTATTCTTTTCTATTATTCTAGCTTACGTAGAAAGCTCTTCGATCGACTCGGGAGATCCCGCCTCCTTTCAACAACAGACAGTTGTTGTATTTTCACGTTGCTTTATCAGTTCTTTACTTATTGTCCCTCAAAGTACAAAGCAATACAAACATGTACGTCAGCCTGTATACATACTTTCCTTTGATGTCATTGAGATATTCTCTCAGGTGATGAGCGGCTGATGAACCCCAATGCGTGTCAAATCCTCTTGCCCTGAGAACGCCACCTGAATATAAAGTAAAGGTCTTTACCTACATTGTCTCCAGAATTACGTAAGCATTCAGTTTTGCCATACATTCTGAACTGACAACAGAAACTTGAAAACGAAGATCAAACCACTTTGCTTGTCTTCTTTCAGGCTTGAGTATGAACTAGCCGAGCGCGAATTACGGACGGGGTAGACTGGTAGTGAGCGCGATCGGAGATGCTGGACGGAAGGGGGATAATAGAAAGGAAATCCGTTTCCTCTCCTCCCCCATCTTTCCTCCGCACGAATAATTTCAAATTTTTCTTTTTCCCCCGCGGTCGAACATGCCTTTTAACAGTTCAGAATATCACATTTTCCGAGTCCACGAAAAAGGGCAGATCCCAGATACTGTTTTCCCATTCGCGGCCCTAGGGCCTGCTTCTCGAAAGACCCGGTAAATTATCGGGCCCGGTAAGTCACCCGGCAAGTCCCCGTAAACTTTACGGGTGTTTCTCGAAGCTCCCGTTATTTTCGATCCCGTTAACTTTTCCGGTAACTTGCCCGGTAATTTACGGGAGGTCGTGACCTCCCGTAAAGTTACCGGGGAGTTACAAATGTTGCAAAACCAAACAAAATGGCGGTGTGGGGCGGACTTTCTTTGTTTCAAAGACGCCCCTTTCTAGCCGATATGGCTGACGGGGAAGTCATTGAACGATTTCGGCTCTCACGAGCAAGAATAGAGTGGCTCTTTTAGGAGCTAAAGGAGGAATTGGAGAGAAACACGGCGAGAAGCTGCCCGCTGACTACGGAAACCCAGTTTGAAGGCGTTTGCATGGAAGCGCTATATAAGTGTGAAGTTCTACTTTATTGTTTTCAAAACCAACAAACGGCGGGAAAAAAATTAATGAATAGATAAACACTGTCATGTAAACGCCGATCACTCGCCGCGCGTTTTCGAAAAGGCTTCTTCGTATGAACAGCAAAATGCGTTCCTGTCACGCAAACCTGATCTTACTGCAAGCCAAGCCTGTTTCCTGTGTTTTAATTGCAGATTTTTTTTTTTTACTATTTTTGGAGAAGGAAATTAGAAAACAGACATTCCACAAAAAGTAAACATAACAGAGCGACCGCGAAGAGTCGCATTAGGCGCGGTGCACAAATGCTGACAAATGTTGGTTATAGCATTTCTAGCTAGATGAAACACGACGAAGCGTACTGTAATCACGATAGATAAACGAGAATAAAGAACATTAAAATTATTCTCCCCAATCACATAATTGTTTCAGACGCATTTCTATTGATCTTAGCTTGCTTTATGCTAGAACAGTCGATTTGGGATCAGTGAAAATTACGCTTGATGTTTGCTGGAGAAAACGATTAAATCACGCCTAAAAATTTTAATAAGATCCTTCCTTATTCCAAATATTCTGTACACTTACTTAAGCGAAATTCTTATCAGCATAAATTGCTGAAGTAAGTGTTTGTAGCTAAATTTCAAGTTCTCAAGTTCACACTGTTTCCTCGGCGGTCCGCAGATCTTCTTTGATTGCTCAGTGAATATTTTGAATTAGAATGAATCACGGAAAAAGACAACACTCCTAGAAAAGAGCGAGATTGTCGATCGAAGTCTTCGAATCGAGCTACAAAAGGCAATTGATCATCATTTTCAAATAATATGACCATGCAAAATGACGATCTCTCTCAGCTGCTCTCCTTTGACCCAACGATAACTTCGAAGTTAAACTTCGCACTGTTCTTCAAAAAGCATCACAGTCGCAACGACAACAGAATCGATCAGAATCGAATGTGTGCGTATAGTCCCAAGTGTTTCTCCTTCTCTCGCGAACAGGCGTGAAGCGCGCGCTAGAGATTGGTAACAACCCGCTATTTTAACGGGCCCGGTAAGTACCGGGAAAATTTACGGGTGCTTCGAGAAACGCTATTTCGGGCCCGGTAAAGTTTCCCGTTAACCGGCCCGGTAAGTTATCGGGTGCGGTATTTACCGGAGCTTTCGAGAAACAGGCCGCTGGCCTCATTAAATGCATTCAAAGAAAGCCATTTCGCTTATTGTTTTTCTTTCTCTGCTGTCCATTGTAAGATTCCACTGACCTTCAAAGGGAAATTTTGAGCGAATTCTAAGTAATGTCACCGTTACCTGTTGCACCGTCCACAACCACAACATTGTATCCTCTGAGGTGAGGCGAGTAGTCCTTTCCATTCACCTCGATATAAGCAAAACCACAGGTGCTTGGCTTTCTTCCTGGATCATCGCAGCCTTCGCTTCGGATATGAACTTCCACCACAGGCCAAGGAACTGTAAGAATGACAACAATGATAGAGAATTCGTCAGGGTTTTGTGCACCTATCATCGGTCATCCCCTAGCGGTGCGACCCCCGGCAAAACAAAAGTTTATGGGGACTTATAGGGAGATTTGAATATTTTACCCCAGAGGTGGGCGAAATGAGGGAGCTTTTGTTTTCAAATGCCTCGCAACCGGGGAATATTAGGGGACTTAAACGAAGGAATAAGCGGACCACTGTGCATAAGAAAGAAAACAAACGGGCTCATCCATCGCTTCGTGGTTCGATTGGTTCAACACGGCGCACTAGTCAGGTATTGTAAGTAAATCTCTTTCCATCTTCTTGCTTTAAATTGCAACGTATTATTTTTCAGTCATAGGTGAACATAGCTTCGCCTTGGTCAAATTGATTTGCATTGCAAATTTAAATGTGGCTTCTCGTTTTGAAGTGTGCTGCCCCTCTTGGAGGGGAAATTTCTTAACTTTCATTGTTCTGTTTCCCCAAATTGAGAACCTCTACAAAGTCCCCTCCCTTGCCCGGGATCCACCCTCAAGGGCCGGCCGATTATGGGTCCATTACACCGCTTCATGTGCCCCGAACTGTTTAATCGGTATGCAGCTCTGATCTATCGACAGATGTTGTTAGTAAATTGAAAATCGTATACATCAATACCGAAAGGATTTATAGGTAATAGCAACTTACACTTGTTTTAGACTGCACGAATTTTAATTGATAGGTGTACGGTGTAATTTGTAGAAAACCCCTCGTGTCATAATAAATCTTCCAAATTACCTGTCTGCCCAGTCACTGCGATAAGTTCAAGGCTTGCTTGATACTTGGCTAATTCCTTATGTCTCTTCGCCGTGTTTTCCCATAACAGTTCCAACTTGAAAACGGTTTCCTCAAGAGAGATGTAGCTTTTAATAGAGAAAGCGACAACGCCAGGAGAAGGAAGGCATGTCAAACCGATTATCGCAGGACTGGCAACAAACATCGTGCCAACACAACCGGCAATTGAGCAAGCTGCGTAAGCGAGGGACCACCTTTTATCGCTTCGTCCTTGCGTGACATCCTTCTGAATAGCATCCATCGACGCATTGAGGTCTGCGGAGAAACGTCTCAGCATTTGCAGTAACTGAACACCAATGTTTTGTATACTGGCGATATCACCGCTTTTCCACTGTAGAATAAGCTGGTCGTTTATAAAATTAAGAACGGGTCTCATTTTCTCCTTTAATACCTCAAAGTTATGTCGATGTTTCTTGTAGAGGTTTATTTCCAGATTCATCGCCCGATCGTGCAATTCGTAGCTTCTGTAAGCTAAGTAGGCGGACAAGAGAAGGCCGGCTTTGTCTTTAGCAACAGGTCGGACTTTTTCAATCAGTTCTGGGAGCTTCTGGATGAGTTCTTGCAGCTCGCGAGAGATCTCTTCATTAGCTCCCAGTGAAAGCAAACAGTCGACGATGTTCCAGAGGAAATCTGGATCTGTAACTACCGTGACTGATAAGTTTTTCATCCAGGCATGTGCTACCTTAACACAGCTTTTTGGCATGCTGATCGCTTGTGTTGGAGATGCAAGTAAGAGTAATAATGCCACCATTCGGGCGAAACGAAGGCGGAAGTACTTCCGGTTTTGTGAATACATTGTCGCTTTTCTGTTTAGAAGTGCGTGTCTTCGGATGTAGCTATTTGGAAAGATCAAATGCTTGAACAGCAGATCTGAAAGAGGTTTATAATAACAGCAGCTCCTTTCGTAGACCGTGCGCAGTCTCTTCTTTCCTAATATTGCGAAAACGAAAGACCTACATGCGAGAAAGTGAAAAGATCTCGGGGGAAACCGCTGATTGGCCAGGACTGGTGAGGACTTTTTTTAAGGACGCGTGCGCGGGACGTTGACCGCTGACTTATTGCGGGGATTGGAAGCGCGCGGCCATTGAACGGTAGTTTCTGTCAACTGTGCTTGATTGTGTTCATTTCACGACAAGTTGCTGCTTTTTTTTTTGCTTGGCCAGTTTGTTTGGTCATATCTGTAGTTTTGTTAACGGGTATTTATGAAGAAAAACTAGGTTCTCGAGGAAGAGCATAAAATCAATGGATTGCAGTTGATGTTTGCCGACAACGACGATGTTTTAACACCGAATTTGCTGTGCTCCTCCAAGCCGGAACCTATTTCCAGGTTAAAACCTGGAAATAGGTTCCGGCTTAGAGGAGCACAGCAAATTCGGCACGAAATTGTGCTACATCCTTGCACTGGTTTCTGTTTGGGATTTGTGTATACTGGAAGGATCTCTGGTGGAATCCTTTACTTTTAAATTCAGAAGCGCTCCGCAAACTTTGCTTGCTTTGATGTCATCAACATCTTCCCTGTAATCGATCATCGAACTTGTCATCCTTTCGATTCTCTGACTCTATTTGAGCTTTCTTCTGGTTCGTCGTCGTCTTCATCTCCACTGTTTTTCTTTTCTTCCTGCTGAGCTGTCATTGGCACACATTTCATAAAGTAAAAGTCAAGAATAAGAAGTTGGTAAGCAGAATTCTGTGTACTTACAGTTAAGAAGGTCATTAATAACTTAAATTGTACAACTTTCAAAAATAATAGTTCATTTTATTATAATACATGTTTGTAATAATAACAATAATAATAACAGTAAGATTTATTGCAGAGTATCCAACAAAGTGAGGTTCTTCATCTACAATATCTATATTACACTAAGTATACTAAAAAATAAAATAAAATAAAATGTATACATATTTACAGTTGTGCATGCTGTTTAAAATTCCTTATATAAAAGAAAAAAAAATGTCTCTTCACACTATGACAGAAAGAATTGTACTCAGTTGTGTTTCTAATAGCTACAGGGAGTTTATTAAAAATAGTTGCTGCCGAGTGCCGAAATGTACCCAATTCTCTTGGAATAGAAAGGACAGGCGCAATTGAGGATCTTACGCTATAAGCACTGACCTTGTGTGAATTTAATTTAAAATATATAAGCGACTTATAAGGTAATTTAAGTATAATATTTCCACCTTTCAATAAAACTCCATACCAATAGTTCATTTTATTACAATACATATTTGAATGTTTCCACCTTTTAATAAAATTCCATACCAGTGGCCATAGCACCTGACCATCCAACGTCTTCATTACTTAGGAATAAGAAAACAGAAAAAAACAGACGATTATTAACCATAATTATTTTGACGTAATTTTTTTGGAATTTTTTCTTGAGTTAATTTCAACAATTTACCACAGTTTGAATGTTTTTGTCACAGTTTGAGGCAATTTATTGCTTCTAAAACCTCCTCCTCCTAAACAGTTGCAAATGAGCTACCTTCTAAAACTAGATTAATGGATTTCAATCTTCTTCCCTGTGAAAACTTCAAGGTGGTTCTGAAAATTATGTGCCATACCATTTTATGTCCTATGTCTTGCTAAATTCTTAAAGGAAACTGCATTTTATACAAATGTAGATTGCTTTAATTCCTTAAAATGTTTTCCAACATTTGACCAACTGAACTTTTTGAATTGCAGAGGGAGATGTTGAAGGAAGTTTTGTCGTGACTTTGTATGTCCACAACTGCAGTGCACATATGCCAAGTCATACCTGTTACAGAACTTGTGGACCAGATAGTGCTTGGCATGTAAAACGTTGTCTTCCTTGGTGAAGAGTATGAACTTTCTATTCTGCACATTTTAGGGGAAACATTGTACATTTCTGCTCTTGGAGTATACAGTAACACTGAAACTTCTATCATAACTTGTATTGGTATTACCTAGTATTAATGCAAAGTAGACTGATCTTCTGTCTACAATCACTGATTGGACAATAATTTTGTTATGATCCATGATAAATTGTTCTGTTTTCTAAGTTGGGCACAAAATGGAAATACAAAAATATTGCTGGCTTAGACTAACTAATTTAATTCCATTTGATGATTATGAGCAACATGTGATCTCACCTTTATGGCTTCCCTTATTAAACAAATTTTGTTTTTGTACTTCTGTCTTGTCTGTCAGCCAAGGTCTTTTCGTAGTTAAGTATTGTTTGTGGGTGGCAGCTGAACCAAGAACCATTTACACATCAGTGAGCTGTGACTGGCTCCTTTCATTTTGAGATTTAAGCCATTTGCCTTCTGGATAGGACAGTTTTTCTAGCACACACACAAAAAGATGTTATGCAAGCCCTTTTAGGATAACACTAAACTGTCTTCCTCCACTGAAATATCTGTGATAAACTACTAAGTAAACATTTTCTGTCAGAACTACTGTAGATACATGTATTTTGCAACTAGTGGAGTCAAATGTTCTTCAATAAGGTGAACTTTCAACAGTGCAAGGATAAATTAAAACAGGAAAAAGTGACACCAGCATTGGAGTTTTCCCTAAGAATAAAAAGCACACATATACACATATGTACTTGACTTGTACCTTGCTCAAATATAGTTAAAATTTGTTATGAGCCTTGATTACAGAGTGATGGTTGACTCTAGGGGGAAAGGTTTACAATTATCCCATTCTCAAACTGCAACTTCTTTTGGATTTTGCAAAACGTGGCTTGTTGTGTGTTTCCTGTTTCAAATAAGAAATCAGATTGACATGTTTGGTCACAGTTTTTTTTTTTCACTTGAATGAAATGGCTGGGGCAAAGACTGGTGATGCACAACTTGCCAGTCAAAATAAGGTTTTAGTTGGTGTTTTCTCCAGTAGCTTTGCACTGACTTGTTGAAGCTCCTCAACTGTGCTTTCATGTTGTAATCTAGCTACATTTAAGTCAGCATTCTGCTGCATGATTTAAAAGGTCTAATGTGATTATTTTGATGCTATATACCCGTATACCTGTAGGGAAACCAGATTTCATAATGATTGGTATTTTACCATTCTTTTGTTTTCTTTCAGACATGGTCATTGAATCAATGATATATTTTTTCAGGCATTTAGATTCATGAAGTAATTTTAAATTCTTTTTTTTTTTTTTCATTTTAAATCCTAAATATTGTTTTTATAGGAAATCTTTTATATTCCATTAATACTTGGATCACACATTGTCCCAGGAGTGCTTTATGAATCTGGCTCTCTGTTTTTATTAAAAATCAATAAGTTGAGTCTTTTAGGTAGAGTTGTGTCAACTAGAAAAGCATTTTCTCTACGATAAACTTTTGGTACTGATGCTGGAAAGCCCTTTTTAGGGATGCTCCGTAAAGTGCATGCAGGTATTGTATGGCGCAAGATAATATTTTCTTTATTGCTCCATGAACATAAGAAACCATTACAATGCCCTGATTAGTAGCCAGTGAAGTGGTTATGCTACCAACCTTGCATTTTATTACACAAGGAATTATTCTCTTGAGTAAGTTTCTCTGCATTTCCTTGCGCCTTTATACTGTACACGTTCTTGGGGAGCTCATTCTCTTCTTGTGTTTTTCAGGAGGGCTTTTGTATGCTTGTCAAACAGGATCGAAAGGTTGAAAAGTGACATATATATTATATATGTTGAGTTTCCGTCCAGCGGGCATTGATCCTTTTTTCTGCAGTTGCATTCTTTGACGTTTGTTTGTGTTTGCGACTCTGGACGGAAAATGCCTCACACAAAATGTAACAAATGTAATTTATGTTGAGTTTCCATATTTATGCCCAAATTACAACATACATATCCAAATTGCAATATATATATATATATATATCCAAATTGTAATATACATATCCAAATGGTAACGTGTATGTCCAAAATGTCAATAGATATATATCCAAATGCTGTGTCCATTATCCGTTTTATATATAACTTCAGATGCTTCTTCACATATTTGCAAACAGTTCGATGTATATACGTCACGCAGTTATTATTGTTACTGTTTTTCCACATACATATAAATTTTATTTTGCGGTAAGTACTACATGTAAGTGTTCATGAATTGACTCGCATCGACAACAAACAAAATGGCGGTCCAGTGGATTCCGAAATGTATTGATTCTTTTTTCGATTCTCTGATGAGGGTCATACAAGGAGCAAGAAGTTACTTGTTTACCGACCAAGTCGACAGTTCGGAATTCTGGTGTCACAGACTTGACGAATATGAGTGAACTTTGAGGCTGTTGTTAGCTGAGTGGAGGAATTAAGCCCTGATCGAGTAACTCTTGTTCGACTGATGTACTCCCAGAAAAGTTGGGTGGGGGTGTGCGGCCCACTTCCCAAAACCCTTACCCCATTTATGACCAAAATCTGCAATTTTTCCTACCTTAGTTATGACCTGGCCAAAAATTTAATACCCTATTTATGACCGTTGCGGCTGGCGCAGTTGCCTTAAACTTAAGTTATGAAGGGCTTTTGTTGACGTTCTCATTGAAAACGAAGAAAAAGTAGCTTCTTCTAAGAAATATACCCAATTAAAGACTAGAGTGCTAAAACCATACCCTACTGATAACCAAACTGGCCAAAATCGATACCCTTTTTATGACTAAAATGGCTGAAAAACCCTACCCTTTGGGGCCGCACATACCTAAAAAGCCCATATAAGGGAGTATCTCCCCCGGGCGTTATGTCGTTATGTCGCTAGTGTGAACCAGGCTTAACAGCGCTCAACCGGGATAAACACTAAACGATGTAAACGAAACAATCCAGGAGTATCATATTATTTGAAGATCAAGAGCCAGCATTATTTGAAGCAGCTGCAAAGCATTATTTCAAGATTTGCGAAGATATCCTCAGTATTCTGTTCCGTCACACAATCCTTGGTCCTCACGCGAGCAAATCTCTACGCAGCATTACATCGGTGTACGTCGGGGGGAAAAGCTAGCAAAAAGCTAGGCCGCGCTTCCATCTTCGTTTACTAGAAGGTCTGTCTTCGTTTTAGAGGGGTCTTCGTTTTCTATGAGGTCAAAACGCGCGTGATTCATTACATTGAATCACGCGCGTTGAATGATTTGCAAAGCATTATTTCAAGATTTGCGAAGATATCCTCAGTATTCTGTGCCCGATGTTCCGTAAACAAAACCTGCACTTTCCATCAAAGGAAACTGCAACTCGTCCGCCATCTTGGAAATGTCAGGTAAGCTAAATTTATTACTAACTTGAAGCGGTTATTATTTAAATGTAGGCGCCATTTATGCCAAGGATCTATTGCTAGTTCCGGGCTTGTGTAAATTTTAATTTTCCATTGATTTTATAGGGAGTCACTAGGGAGGTCAGTAGGGGTTCAGCTGACCGGAGGTCAGTGTTTTGTCGAAACCCATTTCATCTGAATTTCTGCTAAGTTAATTTGAGATTATAGACCTTACGCATATTCGACGGCGACGGCGAGGACGACGCCAAGTGAAAAATGTGTTTCTATTTTACTTTGGAATTTCGCATTTATTTGGAACTATCCGGTGTGTCTGTCGTAATTTAAACTTGACCCTGCTGAATATGCTACGAATGCGTTCAATTCCAAATAGAAATACGAAAAATTAACCGTTGTGGTTCATGTTCTCCAGACGACGCAGAATTTGGTCATTTCACGTTAGGGACCTCACGCAAAACACAACGGCAACAACAACGAGAACGCACCAAACAAAGGTTTACTGTGCAAAACAATGGCTGTGCACGTGCATTATAATTCTTGGTACATTTCTTTGCCTTTCTCTGCAAATCAGCAACGAGAAATGATCAAATTAGAAAACTTCTTAGTAGCTCGTTGTTTCTTTATAAACTACTTTTTTCAGTATCATCGAGTTAAAGCACCAGACCTAGTTAGAAGTGGACCATATCACTTTTAAGGGGTTGGCGTCGGATGATTTTGAAAAAAAAATTATCCTGCAAGCTTACTTGTACCAAAAGAAAATCTCGCACATGAAAACTGGCGAAAAATATGTCACGCACGTTCAGTGCATGTTGCAAAAAGCATGTTACACAGGGAAGAGAATATCATGCATGCATTTCTCGAGGAAAAAACTCCTAGTGCATGAAAGGGTTAAGCATAAAAATTCATGTTTATACCAAATCTCCCAGCCCACTCTCCTCAAAAGTAAAATGGTCCACCCCTTAGAGTTCATAAATTATATGTCAACCAAAAAAAACTATCCAGCGACAGTGTTGCTTCAAGTTTTAAATTTGGTTATAACTTTCCCATGGCCTTTATTAACACCCGCCATGTTCGGTTAATTTATTCCACTAACGATCCCCCTCCCCCTGCTACAGCAGCCGAGCAAATCCCAACAACTCCCCCATCGGAATACCCACCCTCGCCACCACCAAGTACAAAGGCGAATGCACCCCCACCGAAGCCCCCATAGGATACCAGACATGTTCCCCCAGTTCCGCCACTAATAAAACTTAAGGGCCTCCCAAGGTCCAGGTCCTCCGTGCCCATTTAATCCCGCTCCTCCGACGGCCGCTAAACCGTGGTCAATGTTGCCCGTATCAGCGTTACAGACTTGTCCACCGGACCCTCCCATCCCACCACACCTGGTTCCATTCTCTGTTGTCTGACCAGGATCCCCGTCTTTAAATTGTTTGCGCATTGAGCATCCCCTCCCCCTCCTGCGATGATTAGCAGAGTGTCGTTTAACAAAACCACAAAGCTTCCATCTTCCGTTAGAATTTGTAAAACAGTGTATTTTTAGGAAAACAAACAGCAAAATACCTAAGAGAGACTTCAAGTTACTTTTCAACAGAGCTTGAAGTCCTTACAGCGAATCGTCTTGCTATAAAACAAATTCACACCAAAAAGAGAAAAACATTGAACTATTTAATGATGAATCGCAGCAAACCGTATCATTAAACCTAAATTGGCTAACTTAACTTACTTTTTTTAGGAAAATAGCGTGATACAGGAGAGAACCGTGAGCTGCTCAGAGAGCGCAATAAACTGCAGGTGTCTCTCAGAACTGACATTTTTCGTACTCGAGTCACTTTTGACAAAACCTGATAGAACAGTACAAAAAAAAACGTGCATAAAGCTAATAAAACGTAGAATCAGAAGAAATAATTATTTTTAAGATTTGATCTATTTGTTAGCGCACGCAAGCCTTCAAACGCAAAATTGACAATGTTTGCTGAACTGAATTACCTGCCTTCGTGTTCGCACGTTCGACCAAACAATCTGCAGGATGTCAATCAGCAGAAGTGCATGAGGTTTTTTTCGATATTGCTCTTGGTAACTGAGAAAATCAATTCTTTAAAAAATAGATTAGAAGCTCGAGGTTTCTATCACTTCATTTTGTCCTCGTCAACTATCACGCATAGAAATGGCTAGCAAATAATCTAATTGTTTTTGTATAAATCTTATATACATTGTAGTCGTTGGAAACTTTATCCGTATCCTATTCACAGATACTTCGAAAACACCAAGAAGCGGCCGTCATTTTGTTAAGCTAGGCTACCCACTATCTACAACAGAATAGATAGTGAGGAGCGTAGCCAATCAGAGAACGGCATTCGTGATGAACGCTAGTAGATTTAGACCAAATTAAAATAGACCAATAGAATATTTGCCGATCTTCGATCGATGAGATGGCCAAGTATTTCAGTGACACACTGAAAAAAGCCTCAAACTGTTTGGCGCATTGATAATCGAGGAACATTTTGGCCAAGTTTGGTAAGACTTCGTCAGATCTATGTGCCCTATTAATTCGCTCGAAGGAAGGAAATCCACGCAAAAATAAAGCCTGCATTTTCGGCTCCTAAAGTCTTGCAATCTTATCAAACCTCGTCAAGGAAGTTGTCAACGCGGTCATGCCACCCACCAATAATCAATGTTTTAGCTCTACAATGAGCGAAGACATTTTTTTTTTTTGTAGCATTTGGCCTTTGGCCAATCGAAACCTGTTTTGTTCTTGATAAGTTAATAAAGATGGTGAATTTTAAGCTCGGTAAGCGTGGGACAAAGAAAAATTCTGAGTTCCCGACAGGAATCGAACCCATGACCTCCCGAACACCGGGCGGGCGCTCTATCCACTGAGCTACGAGAACTCATGGAGAGCAAGGTCATTTAACTGAGTTCATATTTGATAGGTTTCCTGCATACTGCTAGGATCAACGCTATCGAATTCATCGTGAGTAGTGATAAGTTAATAAAGATGGTGAGTTTTAAGCTCGGTAATGAAATGTGAAGGTGAATTAATCAACATGACACGAGCGTGGGACAAAGAAAAATTGTGAGTCCCCGACAGGGATCGAACCCATGACCTTCCGAACACCGGGCGGGCGCTCTATCCACTGAGCTACGAGAACTCATGGAGAGCAAGGTCATTTAACTGAGTTCATATATGATAGGTAAATACAGTTAAATACTGTTTTGTTCTTAGCACGAACTTTTCTTTACAAATTGGAAAATTGTCAAGTAAGGCCTCTAACTTATTCAACTTGGCGTGTGTTCTTGTAACCGTTATAAAATGTTTCCATGGAAGGTGTCGCTGAAGGGAAGCGTTTCCCGTGTGGTGTTGTTCCTGTCAGTGCATGCTTTGCTGCATGACCTGCGCATGCGTGAAATTGGTTATCATGCAAAAGCTTATTATTTAGTAATGGTTTGTACTCTGGTTGTTTCCCAGGTGGGTGGGTAAAACACGTGACTTAACTGACAAATACGTGTTTTGGCATATTATGCATGTAAACGAAACTGCCTATCTCTACTTAATGAGCTCTGTTACTTCCTGGGCCCATCAGTTATTTACCGAACGGCCCAGTGGCGCTATTTTGGTGTAAGGGTTTCCTTTCCGCTGTTCTAAGGAAAATATTTCACTTCCTGGATAGCTTCCAGCTTAACTTTCCTCCTCGAAAATTACCGATTTCAACGATGACCGCGAAAATGCTGTGATACCCGTTATTTAAAATGATCAATTTTATTGTGCACTTGGGAATGGAAACCTTCTGTTGGCGTGCAAATAAAAATTCATATTTAAATACTGGAAAGTAAAGAGAGAAGAATTCCTTTAACTTTCAGTTTCATTTAACCCACCTTTCTATATCAGATCAATTTTCTCTTCGGAGAAAACCAAACTACTAGTGCTTCCCATTCTGCTAAAAATTCCGGTTTGAATTTCTAGATTAAGGGCCTGTTCACAGGGAGAGAGGGTTACGCTAGCAACTGGGTTACCCTAGCACTTACACATTTCCTCTTTTTTTCTTCGTCGTGTTTACAAGGCAGCTACGGCTACCCTATATGCGTGCTAGGGTTACCCTGGCAGGCGGGTTAACTTTTTTCCTTGTAAACACTCCAGGTAGAGTTAACTCTTCTACTCGGGTTAACTGTCTAATTGTTTCCAGACCCTTTGAGTGTAACCGCGCATTAAGTTGTCCCGGGTTGTAGGGTTACCCTACCTGTGAAATTTTGCTTGTAGACCCGGGCTATCTTTTGCCCACCTGCTAGGGTAGCCCTCCCTCCTTGTAAACAGGCCCTAACATCAAGCGGTTCCGATAAGAACTAGAATCATTGAGACGAGCTAGAACAAAGATGTCGCTGACAGGATAACCAAGCTTACCATACAGTACTGATATTTTACAGAGAAACTACAATTAATTAAATCTTGTTTTTTTCTACCTAAATACACACAGCTGCTGTCCTTTCTTTCTCTGCCGTTGGTTGTTGGTACCGATGGCAGTAATTAGTTTAACCTTGCAGATTGCTTTTTTCCTATTACAACTTGATGAAAAGTGAATAGAACCCGTAAGGGGGGGGGGGGGGGGGGGAATTCCATGTGAAAAGGTCGAGGATGCTCGTCGTCTCGTTTTTAAGGGTGTAAATCACAGATTTTGGTCTCACTTAGTGTGTTCAGGACGAAATTCCGCTATTTTTAGCCGCCAAGAAATAGTAGAAACGCTTTTTTCGTTGGTCTCACAGGGCGTGGAGGAGTCTTATTCAACCATAACTGTACTAAGTGCACGTTCAACTGCAGCGCAAATGACTACATTTTGACTGACCCAAATTGGTCTCCTTTACTTGAGATTGCTGCAATTAAACTTTTTCCGACGAGTTTCCCCGACCTTTTGACATGAGGGTCCCCACCTTCCGGAGAACAGAATCAACGGCAATTTAACGTTTGCCATCTCTTCTAGATTCAGTGCTTGAACCTACGTACAGATGTGTGAAATCATTTACACCATTAAGACAGACAAGTACTCACTTGTCACATCCTCGTCTTTATTCATCATATCAGCATTATCTATACCTAATACAATTCTATTTCTACTTATATAAATAGCAGTTTATATCATGTAGTAGTGTCACAATATCACAGCATATTAGCCTAACCCTGTTGCTACGGTTATTAATATACTACAACAGACAAGAAAACTTGGCACTGTTGTCATAATTCAGGATGTATTCCAGCTTCGTTTTTCTTTGTAGCACGTTGTCTCTTTACAAACTGCTTTCTTTATCATTGATTCAGAGCGCACTAGCGCCACACCTTGTTAAGGGTGGACCATATGACTTTTAAGGGGGTCTGGGACGCGTGTCGATTGATTTTGAAAAGCAAATCTTGCAAGCATACTCGTACCACGACGAAAAAAAATGTCATGCACATTCAGTAAGCCGACAAAAGGCATGTTACACGGAGAAGAGAATATAATGCATACATTTCCCGAGAAAAAAAGCACAGCGCATGAAAGGGTTAAACATGAAAACTCATGTTTATACCAAATCACCCAGCTCACTCACCGCAAAAGTATAATGGTCCATCTCTTAGAGCTCATGAATTATATGACAACTAAATAAACATATCCAGTGACAGTGTTGCCTCAAGGCTTGAACTTGATTATAACTTTCCCGTGGCCTTTATTAACCCCCGCCCTGTTCTGTTGATTTGTTCCGCAATTATACGATCCCCCTCCCCCTGCTACACCACCGAACGAGGTCCCAACAACTCCCCCACCAGAATACCCACCCCCACCACCACCAAGTTCAAAGGCGAATGCACCCCCACCGAAGCCCCCTTGGGAAATCGGACATGTTCCCCCGGTTCCGCCATTTATAAAACTTGAGGGCGTCTGTACAATCCCAGGTCCCCCGTTCCCATCCCCCTTTAGTCCTGCTCCTCCCCCGGCCGCTAAACCGTGGTCAATGTTCTCCGTATTAAGGTCACAGACTTGTCCACCGGATCCTCCCGTCCCACCACACCTGGTGCCATTCTCTGTTGTCTGACCAGGGTCACCGTCTTTAAATTGTTTGCGCGCTGAACCTCCACCCCCTCCCCCTCCTGCAATGATTAGCGGAGTGTTATTTAACAAAGCCACAAAGCTTCCACCTCCCCCACCTCCTGCAACGTCACCAAAGTGCTCATTATGATGACCCTCTTGACCGACAAGGATTTTAAGCTGGGTTCCTTTATGAAGTTTAAAAGTTCCTTTTATCTTGACTCCTAAGCCACCGAGCCTCCAAGATACGGGATCTTCGGTACTGTTCGTGCCATTAGCGCCTGAAGCACCTGACACTTCAATGACGTAGATTCCAGTCACGGGAACAGTCCAAATTTGGATGCCATTGTCCAATGTTACTTTGCCTTCTAGCGATGTTCCTAAGTACCCGAATGTGTTTGTCGGCCCAGTCTCTCCTCTGGCACCCAGGGTCGTGAGGACAAATAATCAATAAAAAACGAATGCTCATGGTATTCAGATTGGCTCCAACTGATTGGTATGAATGACATGTATATCTTTAATGAGCTCATTATTGCGCAAATGCAGCTTAGGTCGAGATAGTTAATCGATCTCACCAGCACAGTAAAACATTTAACATTATTACAAACATACCTTCTGAACACAAAACGTTTCACCTTTTTTTCCACTATTCAGACTCGCTATCGCTGTTGTATTGATTCTAAGAAGAAAAAAGGATTTAAAATCAGTGACCAACTACTTCTAAAAACTGTTTTCTGGAATTTGAGCTTTGTTTTGCTAATAATAATAATGATACAATACTACTACATGTAATGAGACACACTAATTGTAAATAATGTATGAAAAATATTTCGGTATGTTGAGCTTCACTTATCTAGTATTCCAGTGCGTGTACAGCAAGAAACTCAGCGGCAGAACGATTTGCAATATAAGTACAGAGTGTAACTTTACAGTCGGTAGTACTCTGTCTGTTCCATTAGTGATTTATGATTTCTGGCTAATTACTAACCGTGAGATTTAACATTTGACCAGAGATGTATCCACTCTTAGGTACAAGGGAGGAAAAGAAAGCCGGCGACTTCCCACTGTTTAACGATCCAAATAAACGGTTTAGCACTTTCAACTTGAAGTATTCTCAGGATATCTTTGACCGGCTTAGCGGGTTGGTTGAATTCAATACAGCGCTGAGTGAACAGCTTATAAAAGACAACATGGCAGAATGCGTTCAGAGGAGGAGAACACTCAATCACTAAAACACCTTCAGCTTCTTGGTTCCTGGATCTAGAAAAAGACTAGAAAAGTCTCGGATGTGCTTGGATCATGAAAGAACGCGCCGCATAGCTTTGAGCATTGCAAATAACAACGGTTCAGTTAATTAAACATTGGACTTGGAGGTGGATTTTTCCACATGCGAATTTACAGCGAGCCCACAGCCAGACTGACTTATGATAGCACTCAAAATATTACAGTTCAACCGATGGAAGTTTATTTTATGATATTTTCTTAATGAATAAGGATATACCGCTTTAATTTAAGGAAATGACGACGCCCGCTCGAGTTTTAAGGAGCAATTCAGAATTTAAGCATTTACGATCAAACAGACAAGTTTTATATTCACATGTGTAATAAGACAAATTTTAATATATTTATTGATGAGAAAACTTAACATCACAGTGAAATATAATACGGTATTACAAGTTTTGTAAGAAATTATTTATTTGGATTAATATTATGGTTAATGTAAACATGTTGCCATGTTAACATGTAACAGAGGTCCTACTCCGCCCAAGATATCAGACGAACGGTTTTACCTTTGTTTCCAGTATTTAAAGGCTTTTTATCGGTGCTGTATTGACTCTAAGAGGAAAAGGGATTTAAAATAAGTGGTTAGCTACTTCAACTAATACCTTAATTATAAGGGTCGATTTAACTCTAAATTATCACTGACATATTTGACGATAGATGACTTTTACTTGAGATCTATTTCCAGGATTTTTTTAACTCTCCGCCTTTTTCAAACCAAAAAAAAATAGAAAAATGTTCCCCTGCTCGTTTTCACATAATCGTAAAATACTCGTTTTAATACCTTTTCTCGTTCTCGTTAACTTCCACTTGTGTTATGTAGAATTTTGGCGCCAGAAGACCTATACTGCTGAGGAACCTACATCGCTACTGAATATTTCAAAATTTATTGCTATGTCGTTCCTATAAATAACATATTTTCTGTCTGACTCTTTGAGACAAATTTCAATATCGTCAGATCTAAGGGAAATGAAAAGAGCTAAGGATAACTGACTATAAATGGTAAATGACAAGTGAAGGGTATCTATCCATCCTAAGCTTCTCTTCCATGTAGTACTAGTCTTCCAGTGCATATAAAACAACAAACTCAGCAGCGCATAACTTGCAAGTAATTTATAGCGGAGCTCCGGCGGCCTGAAGGACAGAAAAGGGGAGTATTATAACTATAAGAACACAACCACATGCACGTATATAAAGAGAAAACTGTTCAACTCTTTTTTCATAGTCAACATGGCTAGTAGCGTGGATCGCGGGCGCGTGCACCCTACGACGACGACGACGCGAAACATGGCGGCCATATTCCAGCTTATAGGTTTACAGCATACATATTTGATGTTGGATAATGTTATGGTCAATTGACACCGGTCAAAACAAGGTATCCGCTTACCAGTATCAAAAATCATATCGCGGGTTCAGGTTTAAAGCTCATCGAAGTCGCATGTTTTTGTGAAGTTGACCGCTGATTGGATCCCAGGCTTAAGAAAGGTTAGTTTGTTGTAATAGGAGCTTCGCTTTTAGGCTTGGCTTAATTTACATATCACCATTTGATTGCAGTCAGCAGTGCTCTGTTCCATTAGTGATTTATGATTTCTTGTTATTACTAACCGTGAGATTTAACAGTTGACCAAAGATGAATCCACTCTTAGGAACAAGGGAGGTGACATCAGTCTGGGTAATGTCTATTCCTTCATCGTTCAACTCACAAATCCTGCTTCCTTCCTCGTCGTAATTCAATGAGCGGCATAGAGGACGATTTCTCAGGCAGAGTTGTGCGCATGACAAAACAGAGGGAGACATCTGACGATGGTTTACGTGACCTTGTAGATAATAGTCTTCCACAGTGTGAAGAAAGAAGGAGCGGGTGTTGTCAGAAGTTAATGAACTTGAAACAGAGGTCCTGATGGTCAGCAGTATTACAAAGAACTTCATGTTCACCTGTGCAAAAGGAGAGTGTGATCAATACCTGAGCTCTATTTAAGTGTCCTTTGTCTAGTATCTTATCTTTGCTATTAATAAGCCCAGAATTAGACTTTTTAAGAAAATTATTTTGTCATTGGATTTTCCTTCAAACAATGTAATTTCTGACGCGCATTGCCTATCCTTCAAGACCTCAATCAAGATGGCTTACAAAACCATGATAAGGTCTATCGGAAATTAGTTTTTAAGTTTTTGCAACCCTACCTTGTCGACAGGAAGTTCTTCTTGATGAATGGTCCTGCAAACGCAACTGCGAAGAAAAACAATCAAATATTTTTAGCATGCATTGACTCATTTCTGGGAACCAAACTGTTATTTTCAAATGAATTGCTTTTCAGTTGTGTCATAAATGGAATAGTAAGTTTAATCAATTTCGACAGAAGCATATGCTTCTGACGTCGATCTAGACAAGTTCTACCAGAGCGGGAAAAGCTTGTATTTTACCACCTGGTTTTTTACAATTATTAAACCGTGTTTTAAATGTGGAAATAACATCAACTCGAAAACAAATCCGAGTTCCAGATGGGATTTGAACCTTCGACCCTCCGTGATCTAGCCGGACGCTCCAACCACTTAGTTACTGGAGACCCTATGGTAAGCAGGGGTGAAATGTGGGTGAAGCCGTATCTATACGAAAACCTGTCAGATATAATGAATTAAACTATCATTATTTCAGCTCAGATTCTCGCGTTGTTTTTCCCCCAATGTGTTTGCTGTATATGCCGGGATTAGAATATATAAATGTACACTCGATTTCATTGTTCCTGAAAAGGTGCCTTACAGAAAAATTTAAACCTTACGTTAGAATTTGTAAAACAGCGTATTTTTAGGAAAACAAACAGCAAATTACTTAAAGAAAGATTTCAACTTACTTTTCAACAGGGCTTGAAGTCCTCACAACGAATGGTATTACTATAAAACAAATTCACACCAAAAAGAAAAACATTGAGCTATTTAATGATCAATCGCAACAAAACGTATCACTAAACCTAAATTGGCTAACTTAACTTACTTTTTTTAGGAAAATAGCGTGATACAGGAGAGAGAACTGTGAGCTGCTCAGAGAGCGCAATAAACTGCAGCTGTCTGTCAGAACTGACATTTTTCGTACTCGAGGCACTTTTGACAAAACCTGATAGAACAGTACAAAAAAAACGTGCATAAGGCTAATAAAACGTAGAATCAGAAGAGATAATTATTTTTAAGATTTGATCTATTTGTTAGCGCACGCAAGCCTTCAAACGCAAAACTGACAATGTTTGCTGAACTGAATTATCTGCCTTTGTGTTCGCACGTACGACCAAACAATCTGCAGCATGTCAATCAGCAGAAGTGTGTGAGGTTTTTTCGATATTGCTCTTGGTAACTGAGAAAATCAATTCTTTAAAAAATAGATTAGAAGCTCGAAGTTTCTATCACTTGATTTTGTCCTCGTCAACTATCACGCATAGAAATCGCTAGCAAATAACCTAATTGTTCTCGTATAAATCTTATATACATTGTAGTCGTTCGAAACTTTATCCGTATTCTATTCACAGACACTTCGAAAACGCCAAGAAGCGGCCGTCATTTTGTTAAGCTAGGCTACCCACTATCTACAACAGAATAGATAGTGAGTAGCGTAGCCAATCAGAGAACGGCATTCGTGATGAACGCTAGTAGATTTATACCTAATTAAAATAGACCAATAGAATATTTGACTATCTTCGATCGATGAGATGGCCAAGTGTTTCAGTGACACACTGAAAAAAGCCTCAAACTGTTTGGCGCATTGATAATCGAGGAACATTTTGGCCAAGTTTGGTAAAAATTCGTCAGATCTATGTGTCCTATTAATTCGCTCGAAGGAAGGAAATCCACGCAAAAATAAAGCCTGCATTTTCGGCTCCTAAAGTCTTGCAATCTTATCAAACCTCGTCAAGGAAGTTGTCAACGCGGTCATGCCACCCACCAATAATCAATGTTTTAGCTCTACAATGAGCGAAGACATTTTTTTTGCAGCATTTGGCCTTTGGCCATTCGAAACCTGTTTTGTTCTTAGCACGAACTTTTCTTTACAAATTGGAAAATTGTCAAGTATGG